>NC_143481.1:5171579-5471579 GCF_027475165.1 Benincasa hispida
TCTTAATTAATAAAGTATTTCCCCATTAATTGATTTTTGGATTCTAACAATTATAGAATGTTGGTGGTATACCCTTTGACGACTATCTCATTTAAAAAATAAGATCATTTAAGTCTTTTCTCACATCACTCATTTGTTCACTTTCAATGTATTGATAACATTCTTATATCCAAATTAATTTGTAATTAAAAAAAAAAAAAAACCATCACTTTTTGCCCATGCCCTAAACATTAATTGTCTCGTTAAAAAAAAATATTTCAAATATTTATAGATGAAGAATACATGTTATCATTTTCAATCAGAAAAGTGTGTAAAGATATTTTTTAAAATATCTTTAAGAAAATAATTTATCACATTATAATTTATAATCGAATCATTGATGAGTTACACAAACATAGAAATATCCCAAAATGTACCAATATATTTTTGTTTATGTAGATATGTTTTTTGGATCTTTTTAAATATAAAAAATATTTAAAAATATTTACAGTAAAAAGTTTCAAAAGTACAAAATATTTTTGAAATTTTTTTGCTATGAAGTGTAAATATTTTTAGGATTTTTTTATTTATAAGAATTTCTCTATGTTTTTTTTCATGTCTAAATATATCATTTTTTTTCTCATGAATTTTTTAATTTATGTATATAAAAATGGAAATTATAATTATTTTAATTAATCAAACTATTGTCGAAGCATATTTTTATTATCTTTTTAACTATTTCCTTTTGAAAGAAGGAAAAAAGAATGGGTCTTCTTTCTGCCTTTCGGCCATTCATTTCATCTTTATATATAGTCTTTTTATCGTCTACAATATTTACATAATATAATATCACAACTCGTAAAATGTAAAAGAAAGAAAAAAGGAATAAGAAATCTTCAACCTTTTAATATTATATAGATACTTGAATTTAAATGAATGTCTAATAAACGTTGAGAATGAATTTGGGCTTTTAGTCCATAGCAAAAAGTAAAAAATTATATATACGGACTTATAAGGAAGTTTACGAATTGTGGTTATAGTGGAAGTAGGAGTTTGTTTGGATGAATGGTTTCAGGTAATTGTGCTTATGCTTAAAAAGAAATAACTTTTTTATGTTTCTCTTAAATTTTTTATCAGTTTTCCTACCGTTTTAAAAATCTATTTATAATAATATTTTTATGATTTAGTGGATTTGAAAATTAATTTTAATTAATTTTCTTATATCTAAAAACATTTTTGTTCTTTCGTTAAGCCTCTGTAATTTTGTTTTGAAGAATAAAAAACCTAATTTTTCATCTTCTTCATCCTTTTTGCCTTCGTTTATGAGTTATTTTTTGTCGTTCTCCGACAAGTACACACAAGAGATCAGTTGTTATATTAGTTTTGGAGAGCAACTAGGTTTTTGCGATTTATCATTTAGGTATCGTTTTTACTTTCAAGACAATAGTTTCCTTCACAGTACAACATTTTGCATTTAGCTCATCAATAAATTCTAAATTTTAATTTTTCTTTAATAAGTGAACGAGGCACAAAATTATTGAACATTCATTAATAAACTATTTGACCTTTTCAAGAAAATAATAAACTACTTGACACAAAATAAGAAATGTAAAAGATTTAATAAATCTTTACATAAGTTTGATCTCTAAAATTTTTAAAGTAATATCTAATAAGTCATCGAAATGGTAAAAATTACTATTGATATTGTGTCCAATAAATTATTAAACTAAAAAATCTCTAACAAGTCATTAAATTTTTATTTTTTTATATATAATAAATTTTTAAACGTATGATTTTATATCTATTAAATTTTTGTGATTTATAAGATTTATTCCATAAAATTCAAATAAATATTAAATACAAATTGAAAATTATTTAATAATATATCTAAAACCAATTCCAACATTCTTTAGAAGTTTAGAAACTTATCAAATATGTACACAGAGTAACTTTGACCTCCCATTGATGAAGCATGAATCTCTTACTCACCTTAAATATAAAAGTGCAAAAATGAGAGAAAAAGATGAGATGATTTTGCTTTGTGGAAAATTATATATATATATATATTAGTGGTAGTTAGTACGAAGATTCCTATTCTCGATAAGGAAGGAAGTATTCTTGTTAAACACAATATTAAAAGTTCAGAAATCAATATACATTTTAAAGCTCAAGAATCTATCACAATACTAGATCTTGAAATATCAGTTTTATCTCTATACTTTGAAATTCATTCAATTTAGTCGATATACTTACAAACATCCAATTTTAATTTACATACTTTCAATACATCCTAATTTTAGGGGTGGCAATTCAAACCGCAAAAATCGAATCAAAAACTCAATGACATTGAAAATGCGGTTTAATCTGGTTTGAAGAAATTTTGAAAGCAAATTAATTCGATTGGTTCAATTCGAAAACCAAATTTTAAACCCAACCGAACTTCATATATTTATATGTTTTTTTTTAAAAAAAAAAAAGTTAACCGAATTAAAATCGAACTGTTTTCTAATTTAAAGAACAAAACGGAACCAAATCTAACCGTTTTTTAATTTTTATATATATATATCAAATTTAAAATCGAATCGAACCTTAGATTCGATTCGGTTTGAACCAATAAATCGATTTGGTTCATTTCACATATAAAAAATTTAATTTCGATTCGATTCAGTTTGCCACCAAATCGAATCGTTTCCACCCTACTCAAGTAAGTCATTCCAACTTAAATTTTGCCGAAATTGACTAAATAATAACAATATTTTTCATGCAAGTAAAGAAAAATTACACTACGTAGATTTTTTTCTTAAATTTTTAGTACATAACAACTTATACCAAAACTAATCATAATTAAAAATTAAATTTAAGATTTATTAAAAATATATAAATTAAAATGAACAAATTTGATAGTATAAGAAACAAAATAATATCTCAACTCAAAATTCGTACTAAAAAATAATAATTGAAAAAAACTTTAATTCTCCTCTCTCTCCTACTTTTCTCTCCTCTACAAATTACCCCACTTTCCTCCCGCTCCCTTAACCTTTGACATTAAAAAAAAAAATTAAAATTAAAAGAACACACCATGATGCTAAAATCGCCGGAGCTCCCGGATTGCCGGTATCTGAGCCCGCCGGTGATAGTCCGACCGGCGAATCCAACCCCAAAACACTCGTTATACCTCTCCAATCTGGACGATCAAAGCTTTCTAAGATTCTCCATTAAATACGTGTTCTTATTCGAGAAGGGCGTGAGCTTGTGCAACCTGAAGCGTTCTCTGGCCATTGTTCTTGAACATTACTACCCATTTGCCGGACGGCTGAGGGTGTGCGGCGGCGGCGGTGGTGGGTCGTCGTCGTCGGAGTTTGATCGGAAGCTGGAAGTGGAGTGTAATGGAGAAGGGGCGGTTTTTGCTGAGGGGTTTATGGATTTGACGGCGGAGGAGTTTCTTCAAATGGCGGATACGCCTAATCGGTCATGGAGAAAGCTTCTTTATCGGTTTGAAACTCTTGGTTTTTTGGATATTCCTCCTCTTGTTCTCCAGGTAATCCTAATTTCTAATTTCTTTTTTTTTTTTTAGTAATTAATTATCTCATTTAGCTTTGATTTATTCCAACATTCAAAATATATATTAAATTTTTAAAACACTCGGATGTGGATTGAGTTAAATCAAATGTCTGGTAAATCGATATAAAAAATCTTATTTAACTCTTTTTATTATCCAAGTGTTGCACAATCTTCGTTCATGAAGATGAATAACGTATAAATTTACTTAATCAAGTCCAACTCAATAACTATTTTGTTGATATATATAATTCTTTTTTTTTTTCCTTATATAGTTGTCGAGGCTATTTTTAAAAATTATAATAATTAAAATTGAGGGTGGTCATTGGTAAAGAGGAAAGTATTATTCTCTGAAAACTATACAATAAGAAAGTATTGTAATCACACCCTACGTATACAAAATGCTATAATTAAATCCAATACGAAATGTTTTTGGTACTTTTTTTTGTCAAACCATCTATTAGTCCCGAGTTTTGAATAATAGGTATTTTTAGTTTCTAAATTTTTAAAATGTATTATTTCAATCCCTTAATTTTTAAAAAATTCTTTGAGCTTTTTTTTTTTCCATTTTATATAATTATGTGAAATTTTGAATTATAAAGATATGTTTAAAAAAGATAAATTATTTCAAAAGGCAAAATTGCGAAAAATATTTACAAAATATAACAAAATTTCAAAATCTATCAAGATAGATACTAATAGAAAATATTTCGGTTAATTTTTCTATATTTGAAACAGATATTTAAAAAATAATTTTCTAATTTAAAATAATAATAACAAATTATTAATGGGACCTTTTAAACCAATTTTTAAAAATTTAGAAACTAAAAAGTTACCTTTTAAAAATTTAAGAATCAAATGAAACTATTATAAAAAGACTCAAGAGATTAAAATGATATGCTCTGAAAACACATAAACTAAATGTACATATTCTTTTAACAGTCGGACTAAAAAAATACTATTTTTATTTGTTATTTTAAATCTAAGAGGGAGAGGGAGAGAGTTTTTTTTTTAAAAAAAAAAAATATATTATTTATTACTGAAAGAACACACAGTTGAAATTAATTATATATATTGTTCTATCTCTCTCTCTTTTTTTTTTTTTTTGTGTGTGTGTGTTTTCTTTTTAATTTTGTTTTGTGGTCGGTCTCAGCTTTTGGGTGGTAGAGAGGACTCAGAGAAAGCCTTGTCTCTGCCTCTGCTTTATCTCTCCTTTTCTCTTTTCTATCCCTTTCCATGCGTTTTCTTTTCTTTCATTTTCTCTTTTTTTTTTTTAGAAAAAAAAAAAAAATCAAATACTATTTTCACTCGTACTATCACCTTTAGTTAATTTCGGTCTTACGTTTTTTTCGATATTTATTCATTTTAGTTCTTATACTTCTAACTTTATCTCATTTAGTTTCTATACTTTTAAGAAAATCATCATTTTAGTTCCTCGTTTTCATGTTTTCCTTATTTTTCTAATCAAAATTTTGATCATGATACTTCATCAACTTAATTTCTTAAAATGTAACTATTAATTTAAAATATTTTCTTTGGGTTTAAAATTTTGCACAAATAAATCAAAATGGCCACTTTTAAAATACATGAATAGAAATGGACATTTTAGAAGTATAGAAACTAAAATGAATGTTTTTTTTTAATAAAAGTTTTCAACTTCAAATACTACAACAAACTGAAATCATAAATACAAAGATATATCATTTTGGTCATCATGCTATGAAATTTGCTCAATTTTAGTCTCTTTACTTTCGATTATCCAATTTTAATCTATATATTTTCAATAAATCTTTAATTTAGTCTCTCAAAATTAAATTTTACCGAAACTAATTAAATATAAATAGCAAATTCCATCCGAGAAAATACACTACATGAATATATTTTCAAAATTTATAGTAGAAAAACTAATAGATAACAAAAAAAAATAGATATATTAAAGAGTTGTTTTCAAATATAGGAAAATAAACCAAAATATTTACAAATATAGTAAAATTTCACTGAGACAATAAACCGCGATAGATTATTATCTATGTTTATCTGTATCATGATAAACATATACCGTAGTTTATTACCATCTATTACATATATGTGATATTTTACTATTATTTATAAATATTTTTAATAATTTTATCATTTAAAATAAATTTTCTATATTAAAATTAAATAAACTCTAAAATAAAATGACCAAAATGATATATTAACCATGGGGGAGAGGATGCACCGCACCTTCCCAAAATATGTTTCCCCACCCACATCAAACTTTCTTTTCCATCAACTAGTCCAACGTCCCTTCACCATCTTCAAACATATGAAATATCATATTCAATATGCTACCATTATGTGGCTACCACCTTTTCTAGTACACTAAAATATATCCCAAAAACTTTAATATATAATAATAATAATAAATTTATATATATAATGTACCTTCAGTTAATCTACTTCCAAATACATTTTCTTTTTACTAACTATTTTTACTATGACGACAAAATTACGTACCCAAAGATAACCTCTTTTTTTTCCACTCTTTCTTTTTCTCTTCTTGAATTCAGGGACCTAATTTGAAAAGTTAGTGAAACTAATATACATTTTTTACAACTAAATTAGAACATTGTTTTTATTTTTTTATATATCTAACTATCCCATAAATCGCACAAGATTCAAATGATAAAATATAGCAACCTAGTCATATTATTTTCAAATCAAATTAATCAATACTTTGAGATGACTTTAGAAACGATGGAAAGTGTTTCTATTCTATTCATTAAATATATTTTTTTCAATATTTTACTATATGCTAAATTTTTTAAGATTATTATTATTATTATTTAGAATTCAACAAAGATTCAAATATTAACTTCTTTTTTTTTTTATATCTTTATCGGAAGATCGAACTTTTGACATTAAGATTATTATTATTATTATTATTATTATTATTATTATTATTATTATTTAGCATTCAACAAAGATTCAAATATTAGTTTTTTGTTTTTATATCTTTATCATAAGATGGAAGTTTGAACTTTTGACATGAAGAATGGGATGGGATGGGAGTGTATGCTAATTATCGCCGAGTATAAATGTTTTTTTTTTCAGTGTTTTTTGAAGAGGGGTATTTTGGGCAGGTGACAAATTTGCGTTGCGGAGGGATGATTCTATGTACTGGAATAAACCACTGCTTGTCGGACGGCGTTGGGACTTCACAATTCTTGCATGCATGGGCCCACCTCACCACCAAACCCAATCTCCCTCTTCCAATCAAACCATTCCATTTCCGCCACGTGTTTAAACCCCGCAACCCCCTCCACGTCACCTTCCCCCATCCTCAATATTCCAAAACTACCCCTTCCAACAACCAACTCCTCCTCAATCTCCTCCGCTCCCTCCCTCTCCGCCCTGTCTCCGTCGTCTTCTCCGCCGCCGACATTCTCCGCCTCAAGCGCCGCTGCACCCCTTCCCTTAAATGCACTTCCTTCGAAGCCCTCGCCGCCCACACCTGGCAATCCTGGCTCCGTTCTCTCGCTGTCGCCGCTACCACCGCCGTTGTTTCCCCTCTCCCTCCTTCTCTCCCCGTCAACCTCCTCTTCTCTGTCAACGTTCGCCGCCACATGCACCTCCCTGAACCACCCTCGGGATTCTACGGTAACGCGTTCGTCCTCGCTTGCGCCCAGTCCACCGTGAAGGACCTCACCGCCAATGCTGCCGTCGGCAACATCCACCACGGTGTAACGCTCGTCCAACAAGCGAAGGCGGCCGTGACGGAGGAATACGTGCGGTCGGTGGTTGACATGTTGAACGACAGAAGTGTGAGAACCGACATGTCGGCTACGTTGGTGATTTCCCAATGGTCTAAACTCGGGCTTGAAGATTTGGATTTCGGAGAGGGGAAACCGGTGCATATGGGACCTCTTGCCAGTGATATTTATTGCCTGTTTTTGCCGGTCGCCGGTGATCTCTCCGCCGTTAGAGTTCTGGTTTCGGTGCCGGAATGTGTAGCCCACAAGTTTGAGCTTTATATGAAGGATTGCTATTACACTGACCATGAAGATGAAGATACAGTTAATATCAATAATAACAATAATAATAAGGGAGAACAAAATTGTTTCATCTGAAAAATATATATATATGTGTATGTATCATCATTATTTCTTAAATAATTTACCACTCACTCCCTTCTAAACAATGCGCAAATAAGTTTTCTCTAATTTTTTTTAGTACATGCAAGTAAGTACTATACTAAAAGTAATTACGGGAAAAAAATATCAATTTGGGACGTGATTTTAAAATATTATACTTTTTATTTAATTCCTAGGTTTTTATAATTTACAATTTTACTTGAAATTTTTATTCATTTTCAATTTTTATTTTAATTAACCTACCTTAACTTTTAGTTAATTTAAATTAATTATTATGTAATATTTTTTATTAATTTTATTAATGACGAAATATTAGTGAAACAAATTCAATTACAGATAATATAATTATTTTTAATTAATTAAAAAAATTAACACTAATGAGTGAGAGTAAGTATTTTGTAAAGGTAAAAGTGTAAATCGAACTAAAAATCAAATTAAAAAAATAACAAAAAACTAAAAACTCAAGGGTGAAAATATAATATTGTGAAACATAAGAACCTAACAAAGCTATGCACAAAACTTGAATGTAAAAATGAGCAACGTTTTTTAAATTTATGAACAAATGGAAAATTATATTGAAAACCTAGCTAGATCGAAACTCAAAGGGTACTTTTTCCCCTTGTTATAAGCATTATTTTTAATATAGTTTAGAAGGACAAATTTTAAACATATTAGGAGGGCGAATTCATAATCATAGTTTATGGGCTATAATAGTCCGTATGTTTAGATTATAATAGTCTATGTTTATGGTGTAAACTATTTTAGTCTCGGTAGAAAATAGTAAACACTATAACAAAAATGGATTTGAAATAGTAATATTCTAATTAATTGTAGATTATAATAGTTGGAAAAACTAACCATTATAATTGGAGGCTCAATCATCAGGTTGGTGGCTCAGATACTCTTTTTACATTCTTAGGTAATCTACTTAAGTTGACTATCATTTCGCTCAAATTATTTTATATATTGAATTGTAACCCGAGATATGTAGGACATTTTGTGTCAATCAAGGTAGAGTGATACGGTAATTTAGAGATTAATAATTGCTAAAATAATCATAGTTCAACCAATATACTATATGTATTAGCAATTAAAAGGTTTGTGGTTCAAATCTTTTATCCATATTGGATTAAAAAAAGATCAATAATATTCCTAAAAGGACTTTTTAATTGACAATTTTTAACTCTAAAGAGAAAAAAACAGAAACTAACATTAATTTCTTTTACCGGAATTTTTATAATTCGCTAGCTTCTTAAAGAAAAATAATAAAGCTGATAACGTTAAGATTTTTTATGTTATATAGTCCCCAACTACAACAAGAAATTAGGCCTTTAGCGCCGATTTTCTAGCGACTATCTCATAGTCGTCACATTATTAACGATGAAGTATTATGTTCGTCAATATGCATGCGATGAAACGATGACAAGTAGCAGGAATGCGATGATTAAAACCAATCGTCGCTACTATTAAGCGATGAAAAATATATCATCGGACCAATACGTTGCAAAATGCAACAAAATGCACATTCGATGCAAGGCCTTTGTGACAAATTCGGCTTTAGTCACAGGCCCAATTAATTGGACGGGCGTTTGGCGCTTAAGGGTATACAAGGATAGTAACTTCCGTCGCAGCTTGTGACGAATGGGGCTTTTGTCGCAAGCCCATATGCGAGGATAGCAACGTTCGTCGCAAGATTAGTTACAAGCCTTCTTTTTTTGTACTCCCTTTCATTCACCCGAGCGAGGGTTTTGATTTTAGTTTTTTAACCACATGCGTCTGACCACTGTTCGTCTAAAGAAAAGAAATCCGTCATTCGCCGTTTGAAACTGGGGACTCATTGATCGTTCATCTATTGTTCGTCTGAAATTGGGGAGCTCGTTCATTGTTCGTCAAAGAAGCTCTACTTTGGAGGTTTTTCGTCTGAAACTTGGAGGTTTTTCGTCATTCGTCCGTTGTTCGCTATTACATGTGTAAAAAAAAGGTTGGTTTTCGTCCGTCGTTCGCCTGATCCAGTCAATGGGGTGGAATGTTGAATCTTGATTTCTTTACTTAATTCCTATTTTGGATATTGTTCTTCAATTTTACGAGTGAATTTTTACTTGAATTAAGCTGACCTAAATTTAAAAAACCTTATAGTTTTTTGTGAGTTTGTTGTTTATGATAATATTTAATATAAATTGAAGAACAATATCCAAAATTATTTTTGTTACTCAACTTGACTGTTTTATTTAATTCACATCCTACGACATTTTCTACCAAAAAGTCGCAAAACACATTCAGTGGCTAAAGCGTGCAACGATTTAAATTTTTTTAAAAAAAATTGCAACGAAATTTTGTTTTTAACGACGATTATTTTTAGTCATAAAAGGCTAGATTTCTTGTAGTGAACACCCATTAGAAAATAGAGATAGGAAAAATAAGAGTTTGGCCACATTTTAATAGGTCTGACCATTAGAGAATACCATCTAATTATTAGAATGATATGTTAGGCATAAATGCTCACTAAACGCTCACTTTTTTAGCTTTATGTATATATTTGATATGATAAGAATATATAAATAAAAGAAAGATTAGATCTACTATAATTTACGTGTGTACGTGTGCACGTGCGTGCACGTGTATACACCGAATAGAACCCGTGTCCAATAATAAAATAGATGCAAATAAGATAAAAATTGAAATAAAGGGTGTATACTTTCCTTGGAAAAAATCAATTTATATCTTTAGCTTTGTAATTCAAGCCAATTAAAATTCTATAACAATAATTATCCATTATAGATCTAAATTTGTCCCATTATTTCTTAAATTATATTATGAGACTAGCTATTGTAAAACTAGAAGCGCATGTTTATGTAGAACAGTTATTGAGGAATTGAATCCGTACGAGATAAGTTACTCAATTATAGAACATTCATCTTAAGAGAACTCAGTTCTTTTTTCAACCTCATTTTTCTTGCATTCACATTGACATTTTTTTTTAATGTTAGATTGAGTAAGTGCGCTCTATCGAAACGACAATAAAGATATTTAGAATATAGTTGTTGTAAATTTAAAATAATATGTATCTACAGTGGTGGAGATGGTGTGAATGGGTAGAGCACATAGGGGCCAAGAGGGACACGTGCCCCCCGTCCCCTCAATTTATCTGTCTTTTGTATTTTTAATATAAATTATAAAGTCATATATGTTAGTATATATAAAACAGTTCAAGTTGAGTAACAAAAATAGTGTTGACTTGTTGGTGTGTAATGCTACCACTTGCAACATTTTATTTCGGATTTTTGTATGAGTTTTTACCCAAATTGGCCAACTCATGTAAAGAATAATAAAGGAAAGTAGATTAAACAATGTGACATTTAGAATATAATAATATGTTGATTTTTAATAAATAATCAAACAATATTTTTTTTATCAACGACAAGACTGGACAGTTTATAAACTTTTTTCCTTCTTTTCGAAATTCACTTTTCAATCTCGAGAACATTCGATTAAAAGATAATGTTCATTTGTTTGCACATAATTTTTATACTCACATTACATTTTATATATATTTTTTTATTTCTATGTTATTTTTACATTCACATTTACTCATATAGGTTTTTAAATTAATTTCACATTTATCTATTTTAAGTTTTTATGCCTTTAAATCTATATAACAATGTAATATTCTTATTATTAATACTATTGTAAAGTTAATTCAAAATTAATATGGAGAGATATTATAAAATAAAAACAACAATAGAGACTGTAGAGGTATCATCTTCAAAGAAGAAAAATGTTTTGGATTCTGATCGATCTTATACAGAAATTAATCTAGAAAAACTACCTGCATATTAAAGGTGGAAACGATTCAGTTCGATTCGGTTTGGTGGCCAAACTAAACCGAACTGAATTTTCTAATATTGAAACCGAACCAAATCGATTTATCAGTTCAAACCGAACCGAACTGAACTGCATATGCGGTTCGATTCGGTGTCAAATTTGATTTTGACATTTTTAAAAAAAATCTATGTTATATTTTTTTTAATTAAAAACGGTTCGGTTTGGTTTGGTTTTAAATTCGATTTTACTTTTTTTTTTTGAATATATATATGTGTATGTGTTAAAAACGGGTCGATTCGGTTTTTCGAAATTGAAACCGAAATGAACCGAATTAATTCAGTTTCAAAATTTCTTCAAATCAGACCGAAAAACATTTTTTAATTTCACTGAGTTTTCGGTTCGGTTTTTGCGATTTGAATGGCCACCCCTATTGCACATCCTGGTCTAAGAACCAAAATTTATTATTATTATTATAATATTCGAGATCAAGTTCATATAGCATATTTACTAAAAGGTCATTGTTAGCCTCGAAATCATATTTTTCCATTTAAGAATTTTGGTTGAAAGTCAAAATGATTTAATATAGCTTGGTTAAGTGAATATTATAATAAGTTAGAATATAACATTCTAAAGGAATTTTGTTTATGTTGTTACCTATTCAAACCAGAAGTAAATGGAGAGTCAAGATCGATTTCAAAACATGGAAACTTGTAGAGGACAATTGTAATGTAATAAATTAGTTAATATATGAAGTTATGAATATTTTTTTACATTTCATCTATAGATTTTTTTTTTGTTTGACTTGTACATATAGTGCCCGCTATATAAAATTCCTAACTCCGCTACTGATTGTGACAAATCATGTGTCAGAGAGTTTTGTATAAGACAACAAGTATGTCAATACACTCTAAGATCTTGAATATATTCATAGAGGTATTTTATATTTTTGTAGCAGATAAATGTGATAAGTGTATTTTGGTTGGTTTCACTATGAATATTGAACCGTTCCTTTGATGTCTCACTATATTTTTCTTCTTCTTCTTTTGATATAAAATATAAAACGATAGCCTTCATACATATACCTCCAGTTTTAATCGATAATGTTATTCATAAATTAACGAATGGTATACAAATAGAGAGAAGTTTAGAGTTTTAATTGAGTCGACTAATAAAAATTGTGATTTTAATCAACAAAATTATTAGTTTAGAAGATTTTAATTGGATTAACCAATCCTTTGTCTCCACTAAGTCCATATCTATAAATTATTATTATTTTTCACTTTTTTTCATTATCCTTTAAAAGAGAAACATATCTTTGAAGGTAGAATAATGCATTTTGGTATAAAGGAGGAATTTTTATTTTTGGCTTTTGTGGCGTGGCATTCCTCCACTTTGATCTTGTAATTTATTTATTAATATTATTCCCAAACAAAGTGATCCCTATCAATTTTTAATCAATAAATTCTATAACACTTTTCAAAGCTAAGAAACTTCTATCACCTAAAATAATAAAAATGACCAACTCAATTAATAATATCTTGATTTAAATATACTCACTTTGATTTATCACTTTTTATTTTTTTTAACAATTAATACATCACCTATAATTGATGGCAATTATTTAAAACTAAATATAAGTAAGGCAATGTATATTATTTAAAATATATGATAATAATAATAAAGATAATTATTTTAACGGATAAAACTGTTGAAAATATTTTCAAATATAGCAAAATGTCACTGTTTATTAGTCATAGATCGAGATAGATCATGATAAACATTTATCAGTGACTGATAGATCGCGATAGACATCTATCAAATATTAATTTATGTTTATAGCAGTCTATCACTAATAAATGTGACATTTTACTATATTTATAAATAAATTAATTTCTTTTTCTTTATTTGAAAATAATCGTTAATAATGAACTACCTACAACAAATTTCCACTTAACTATTTATTAACGATAGATCTAATGATTATTTCATAATTATAACACTTAATTTCTCTTCCAACCATAAGCTAGTGCTTCTTTCTCTCTCTCATACTAATTATTGGTCCATCTCTCTCAGGAAAAAAAAGGTTAAATTAGGATCAGAAGAGATATAAGGTATTCTTTTTTAGGGATTTTAAGGGTGGGGGACTCATGAACCAAATGAGTTTATATTGATCTCTTTGGAATAATGTCTTGTAATTAATCATGATGTTTGATTTAATCGAAATGAAATAATCCAAACTACACTTTATATTGTAAAGGATAAAATGATATACTTTTATATATCAAACTTCAACTTCATATCCCTATCACTTTCGATTCCTTCCTTAGATCTAATTATTTTCTTTATATATATATACACTAATCTTGTCTGATATGACTATATTTGTATATATCAACTTAATATCTGTCAATTACTATCAATAACGTAAAATATTCTAGCTAAGGGGCGAAACAAGAGATTCAGTTTAATCATATTCCACTATCTCAAAATATGATTAGGATGACTTTGTTTTAGTTGAGATAAATCTAGCTTTGTCTTTTTATAGTTGTTTATTGATCTGTTTTTCTCAAAAGACAAAAAAGGGAGAAATAAATAAGGGATAAGTCAATCAATTCATATAATAGGCTATAGAGATTGAAGAGGAAAATCTTTCTGAAAAAAAAGGAAAATAAAATTGTGAAGATTTGAATTGAAGGTGAGTCATTTAGTTTACCCCTAGACCTAAAAGTCTAAAACTAGCTAAAAATTAGATTTAGGAAATAATGAAGACCAATAACATTGTTAAATATTTGAACTTAAAAAAAAAAAAAAAAGCATTTTGTTCAGATGGTTGGGAGAGAGAGAAATTGCATATATATTTGTGGTTTCAAGTTTAACAATTATATGGACGGGGATTAAATATTCGATCTCTTTAATCGGAATGCATGCCAATACAACTGAATTAAGCTCATTTCGACCATATATTTTATACCGTTGAACTATACTTATCTTGACTATTTGTAATTTCAAATCGATCGATTATGATATGTTGGAGAAAATCAAAATTTGAGATTATGATAAATTAAATAAAAAATTATTGGTTTGAAAAATAATATTACACAAAATTGAACTTCAAGAATTTCTCATTCTAATATTATTATATCTCAACTTACTATTTAACTCAAAAATTTAAACCAACCATAGACTAAACAACGATATTAACCTAACAAAACTATTCTGAATCATTTATTAAATCACTCAAAAACAATTTAATAAATTTTGAATGATTAAGTGCATGCTTGGGAGGGATTTCAGATTTGTTAAAATAACTTTTGTCATGTTTAATTAAAATTACTTCAAAACACATTTTTAATCACTCTAAATCAATTCGATATTTATATTTTTAAATTTAATTTTCTTATCTTCAAAAGTGATTTTGAATAAATAAGAATATATTTTATAATGATTTTAACTATTTTAGAATCTCTTCTAAATATGTTGGTAATATTTTCAAATAATTCATTTAAACTATTGTTGTGTCCCTTGAAAGGGTAGAAGAGCCAAAAACAATGGGAAAAAAAAAGCACATAATGTAGAAAAGAAGTATTTCAAGTTGGAGTACAAATCCAGAAGGGTCTTTCAATTGGGACATGTCCTCTTAAATCTTTTAGTTGGGAATATGGAAAATATTCAATTATGAAGTTAGGCAAAAATAAATAAATAAATAAAATAAAAAAAAAGTGCACTCTCATCCCACTAGCTTTGGCTTTTAATGGATTGTTATAAGGTGTCCACTTGATATATATATATATATATATATTACTTTAAAAGATTCCTAGAAACATTCTTCATTTTAAATGGATAGGTTATGGTGAATTTAATGTTTTCGTACGTCTTA
Organism: Benincasa hispida; assembly: GCF_027475165.1. Lineage (NCBI taxonomy): Eukaryota > Viridiplantae > Streptophyta > Magnoliopsida > Cucurbitales > Cucurbitaceae > Benincasa > Benincasa hispida. The sequence goes on from NC_143481.1 coordinate 5,186,952, forward strand.
TTCCTTACACTCCCCTCTTTTTTTTTTTCTGCATATTTGTCAATTTCAATACAATTTATGTTTTTTCTATATTTATATTTTCCTAGAAAAATCCACATCCACATGGATATTTCATCCATTTTTCTATCCATATTAAAAGTTCTATTTGAGTATTAATAGTTTATATTCATATATCAACAATAAGGGTATTTTTTTAATTTTTTTTTTTAAATTTAAGGGTATATTTGAAAGTTTTGAAAGTTTAATGATATTTTTGAAATAAAACACTAACGGTTTCTATTTAAAACTAACGATAAGGTTTTTTTTTTAAAAAAAAAGTTTAAAAGTATTTTTTAAATTTTGAAAGTTCGAGGGTATCTTTTAAACATTACATTAACAGATTCTATAAAAACTAATGGTTAGGGCATTTTTAATATTTTTTAAAGTTCAAGGGTATTTTTCATTTAAGGGTGTTTTTTAATCAAACTGTACAAAATTTACAGGTATTTTGTGTAATTTAGCGTAGATTTTAAGACATTTGTCGTACTTTGGTTGGTAGTTGGATAACTTGGATTGCCATGTTTTTCTTCTTCTTCTTATTATTTTTTTTTTCCATATATTCACGTTTTATTTTAGGGATTAATGAAAATTTCCAATTTTAATACAATATATATCTTTCTTTCGTCTTTAAGTTTACTATTTAAACTGTAAAAAATATATAAATGATATTTTTATTGTTCTTTTTGACAATAGGGAGGTGGGAAATCTCTAACTTTTAAATTAGTAGGTTTTGTGTCAATTAAGCCATGTTCATGTTAGCGACAATAATAATGAGATGGTTTTAAAAAAGAGTGATCTTAATTAGCTAAATAATTAAAACCAATAATTTAATTCCTGGCAGAATATTTTAATGGGCCGTCTAGTTTTGGAAGGCCCAAATATTTTTCCACAGTAGTCCCTTCACGTGCGAGCTTAATTCTGAAAGCCCAATATACCTAGTGGGCCGACCCATTTTTAATTGGGCTTAAATCCAATTTGGATTCTTCCAGACGCACGAGAATCATTGAATTGAACTTGGGGTAACAAGAAATATAGCATATTTTAATTTCCATTTGTAAAAATAGCAAAACAGAATAAGAAAATAATAAATCAAAATTTTAAAAGTCCACAAGTATCCCTAACACATAGATATAAACCTTTTGGTGAAGTCTCTTTCTCTTCCTCTTCCTCTTCCCAACCATTCCATCTTCAAGGTTCTCCTCTATTGAAAGTGCAACCAAAATTAAACAAAAATCCAAAAGAATCTCACAGAAAACCTACCAATACAAACCTAAACCTTGTCGATAATTTTGTCTAGGCGTTTCGAACTCACAAAATCCGTTTGTATGTAGAGGCAATGACTGACGGTCGGCAGTTGGTGCTAGTAAAAAACAGAACGGGAGTAAAGAAGGAGAGAAAGCAGAGAAGAGAAAAAACAGAACGCCCACGGGAAGCTAGTGCAACATCGACGATGACTTGGCTTGCAGCCGGGAGAAAGGCGGCAAACTTCTCCTATAGGTCTGATACAGTCGGCTAGGCGAGAGAGAGGGACTGAGATTGTGAGAGTGAGTGGGGGGAAGAGAGATTTCGTGTGGGGCGGACGACTGATAGAGGGAGTTAAGGTTTTGTTTTATTTTATTTTATTTTTCCTTTTCCTTTTCCTTTTCCCCCTTAAATTTCCAATCTTCCAACAAAACAAGTTTAAACTACCAAATCTCCCAAATAAATTTAAACAAATATTTTATAACTTATAATTCGAATTTCCAAAATTACTTTTTTGGCAAAAATATCTAGAATTTAACCTAAATAATGTGAGATAATTAATTTAAAATTACCTACAAATTTGAAATATAAGATTATGTTTCCTTTTAATTATTCTATCAATGAAGCAAACTAAACTGTGTAATTTTATTTACATATCTAATCATTCCCATATATTGATAAAAAAAAGTTAATTTGAATTTGAAAAATAAAATTAAACAGTCTAATTTGACAAATAACTATATATCATTAGAATTTAGAATGATGACCAATATTTTATAACATTGCACAACGTTTTTATTTATAAGTACAATCTAAACATGCACATCATAATTGAATGAATAAGTAAAAACATGAACCATTAAGAACAAACAAAACGTTATTCCTAAGTTTCATAACAGAAAATGAAAAAAACAAGTAAAGTGTTATCATTTAATCCTTCATTAAGATAGAAACACAAAGAGGATGATGTTGGCTTTTTGACCCTTAATCTCAAATTAATTAATTTTAATTAATTAATCAATATTTTGATGATAAAAAACTCAATTTTTAATTACTGAAAATCTTAGTGTTTTAATAGCTCTATAGCATAGAGCTCGGAACAACGATTCCAACATCTCTTGAATTACTCAAATCGGAGCTAAAACGAAGACGATATGACCGAAACAAGTATATAGAGAAAATACCGTATTGGTTGAATGATGAATCATTAAGAGAGTAACATATGATAGACTTTTGATTTTTGGATTGATTTAAAATAAAAAAAAATTAAATTTAAAAAAAAATTAAAAGGAAAATAAATTTAATATTATTTTATATTTGTGTCTAACGGCTAGTTTTTTATATGTTTTTTATGTTTGGATTGACTTTAAAAAGAATGAATTTAAAAGGAAAATAAGTTTAATATTATTTTATGTTTGTGTCTAATGGCTAGTTTTTTACACATTGTATGTTTTTTATTTTTGGATTGACTTTAAAAAGAAAATGAATTTAATATTATTTTATGTTTGATTCTAACGGTTAGTTTTTGACACATGGTATGTTTTTTTTTTATATTAATTTTAAAAATAAAATGAATTTCAAAATAAAATGAATTTAATATTATATTTTGTTTATATCTAACGACTAGTTTGTTTAAAATCTCCACCATTGATTTTTCTTTTCCAAAATCCAATGGTCCAAATTAATTGTTGAGTGCTTAAACTTGTAAATCCACCTAGTGAGAGTTGTATTGTGTTCTTCAAAAATTCCAACATTTGTAACGGTTTGATCATAAACCGTGGAAAGGATCGGTTTGCTCTTGAACCCGTAAAAGGAGCGGTGGTGTAACGGTTGGGCTCTAATCCGTGGAAAGAGTCGGAAAAATTTTATTCAAATTCTCAAGAAGTGCTTGGGGAGTGGAGTAGGTCGAGTTTGACCGAACCACTATAAAAATTACGGTGTCTTCTTCTCTAACTTTTTTCTTTTTATTTTTACAATTAATTTAAGCAATTTATTGTATGTTTTAGTTTGTTCTTATTTATTTGCTAAAATTTGATAGAATTAAATTATCACATTTTTGTTATCTTATTTGTTGTATAAACTGAATTTTTCTTATTATTTATAAAAAAAGTGTATTAATTAGTTTAATTGTGTTAATTTATAAAAAAAAAAAAGTTTAATTAAACTCTATTCACCCCCTCTATGCCTCGATCCAAGATAGAACAAACTTTAAAAAACAATGTTTGATTACACCATTATATATGATTATGTTGTAACAAATGGATGTAAAAATGTTAAGTAGTGATGATTACAGTGTAATTAAAATTGTAAATATATGAGAAACAACATATAAAGTATAGTAATAATAGATATGTAACACCCCAAATATTTTTTTAATATTTTTTTTTGTGTAATTTCAATATTTTCTTTTATTATTGAGGGCATTTTTGGAATTTTGGACTTAAGGTATAAGTGCAGGAATTTAATTATTGGCGTGAAATTATTCAATTTAAAAATTAATGGCAAAAATTAATTTCTGCCGAAGGAATGGAATTTAATAGTATAAAGTGAAATAAGGAAGGAAATAAAATATATTTATACTTATTTCTTTTTTAGTTATTATTATTATTATTATTATTATTATTATTATTATTTTAATATAAAAATCAATTTCCCTTCTTCTTCACGCATCCGCGCCTCCCCACCTCAATTTCTTTTTCCTCCAGCCGCCATCAACGCCTCACCGCACTGCGTCACTCCCGCTGCCGACCTCGACCTTCAGCCGATCTCCTCAGCCCGTTGTCTAAACGCCGCCGGTTCGGCCTTAGCCACTTGCCGCCGAGGTTTTGCGCAGCCGACACCCACCGTTCGGCGAGGCCCAATCGAAGCCCCCCCTCAGCGCGCCAGCCGGTCAGAACCCGACGCCTCGTCCGCTGCGTTTCGTCACTCACCATTCACCGCTGACCGCTGAGCCGCCCGCGCTCGTGTGCCTTCATATCTGCTCTCGTCCAACCAACCTTCCGATCGCGAAGTCACGCCATACTGCCGCTTCTACGTCCGGCCAGCCGTCGGTCCGATCTCTTTCGCGCGCCGCTCAGCCCCTGCCGCCGCTGTGGTTTTCGTCGAATCTGTTTTGGGTAAGATCTTTTTGTGAAGTTTTGGATAGAAGATTGGGCCCCATTAAGTTTGGAATGAAAGTTTAACTTATTCGAACTATTTTTGGCTTTAGATTCGAGTCTGGGAAACTGTTAGAGTAGCTGTCAAGATCGTTTTCGACAAGTTTTAGTAAGCTTGGAGGTTTCAAAACCATCTTGTTTTTGGTTGACGTTGCTGTAAAAATTTACATGTTTTTGGTTGACTTTGCTTGCAAAGTTTGGGAGCGAGTTTGGCTTAAACTTCAACTTTGGAACTTTGATCCAAGATTATTCGGAGAAGATAAAGTTGTTAGTTATTTTGGGCTTAATATGAAATCTTACTATTGGAACTGCCCACAGGCCAGGCATTAGATGTATGCTAGCATCATAAATGAATGTTATGGCAAAATGACAGCATGATAGATTGATAGTATAACATGATCAAAGTATGTTCTGTTACGAGATCCGAAATATTTATTTATGCATATAGACACTTGAATGCTAGTATGAGATGGTATGTGCTTCTATTGTTGTATTTGATCTGATGACGTTGAGGTATACATGTATGTTGTAGAACCATGATGTTGAGGTATATGTGTATGTGGTAGAGCCATGATGTTGAGGTTTATATGTATGTCATAGATTCGTACAGTGATGATTATGATGTTGAGACTGTGCAAATGTTCTTACTGATTAGTTAGATGCCCAGTAGATTTTGTGTTTCCTTCGAGATTCACCAAAGGTAGTGGGCATACTTAACTACAGTAGGATAGGACTCAGTCTCCTTGTTTCATGTGTATATGCGTCCCATGAGAACTAGAGCAGATTATATATTTCACCAGAGGTGAGTATCTAGAGGATATAGATGCCCAGCCTGACTCCAGTAGTTGGGTTACTTACTGAGTATTTTATACTCATTATTTCTCATGTTGTTGTTTCAGGTAAGGGTAGAGATGCACCGGCGATGGACAAGTGGAATTCGTGATCGAGCCACTGGACTAGTTTTTACACTTCCGCATCATGAAATTTAGAGTTATTTTCATGTTTCTCTTAACTTTTAGTTGTGATGTTTAAAACTTACTTTTAAGAATCGTTTTTCAAACTTGTTTATTATTGTTTATGATTTATGGGTACCCTACTATTGTTTTAGTATTTGAATTTAATGAAAGTCTTTTGAACATACCTTATTTAATTACCTTTTATTTCGTCATAACCAAGTATTGTTTTGAGTTCCATACATGCATGTATTTAGTAACGGCCTAACTTAAGTCTTAGGGGGTCGGGTCGTTACAGTTGGTATCAGAGCCCATGTTTTGGGTTCTGTAAACTGACTTACTACGTAAGTCTAGATAGTGCTTGTGGTCCAGTAACGGATCCCTCATCATCGCCAGGTACGTCATATTAATGAAAGTTTCAACGCATATATGAGAACAATGATGTAGTATTTTAAATGCATGATTTCTGAGAAAGACCCAGAAATAGTTAGTTAACGTATGTGGCACCTAAACCTAAACAAGAAAGACAGTGAGAGAAGAAATGCAATTAGAGAGAGCTGAGAGTAGCCAAACTATTTCGACAGCTCCAAATCTGCCTGTGACCCAAATTGGTGAAAAGGCGATGGAAGCTAGAATTAGTGAACTTGTTGTATCCTTTCTAATGGGAAAGCTGCAAGAGCTGATTCGTAGCACGATGGCAGGACAGACTACCCAGACCCAGGCTCAGGAGGAACCGGTGCCACCCAAGCAGTTACAACAGACCCGACCGTAGGATAGAGACATGCAGGGCCTGTCTCTTGAGGCTAAACATCTGAGGAATTTCCGGAAGCATGGCCCTCGCTTCTTTGATAGATCGTTGGGGGACCCCACCAAAGCAGAGATGTGGTTGTCGTCTATTGAGACAATATTTCATTTTATGAGGTGCCCGGAAGAGTACAAGCTTAAATGCGCAGTCTTCATGTTGACTGGTAACGTGAAAATCTAGTGGCGTTCAGTAGAAAAGATGATTGATACTGTAGGTGAACTTGCAACCTGGGAACAGTTCAAGGAGTGCTTTTATGATAAGTACTTTTCGGCCAACACCCGATACAACAAACAGGCAAAATTCTTGAACTTGAGGTAGGGAGTTATGTCGGTGGAAGAGTATGAGCAGGAATTTAATAAGTTGTCTCGCTTTGCTCCTAAACTAGTAGCCACTGAGGCAGCGAGGACAAAGATATTCATCCAGGGCCTGAGAAGCGGATTGTGAGGGATGGTGCATGCCTTGGACCTCAAGACGTATGCCGCAGCACTACGGGCCGCCGTGAGGATTAACGCTGACTCCCAGGTGGGAGAGGAATATAGGAGGTCGCTCGGGATCGAGACCTCCACAGGTCAAAAAAGGAAGGCTGGGCCTAGAGCTCCTGAGCATCAGCAGAGGAACCAAAACACAGTGAATGCTCCACGTCAGTGGGGACAGCAGGGTTCCTAAGTTGTGACTGGCAGGGAGGATAGGTCGATATGTACCACTTGTGGTAAGCGACACTGAGGACGTTGTCTAGTCAGCTCTAGGATCTATTTTCGATGTGGCCAGAAGGGACATATGTCAGATAGATGCCCGAGGAGGAACGCGCCTTAACACAGGGGCCAGTCCATGAGTTCGTTTTAGGGAGGCCCGAGTCGTCAGCAATAGCAGGGTAGGGTGTTTTCTACCATTCAGCGTGAGGCCGAGAAGTCAGGCACAGTGGTGACAGGTACACTTCCCATTTTAGGGCACCATGCTTTAGTTTTATTTGACTATGGCTCTTCATTTGTTTATATCTACTGTATTTGTGAGGCATGCCATGTTAGACTCAGAACCTTTGTCACTTGCATTGTCCATTTCAATACATCAGAAGAGATCATGTTAACTACATAAAAGATAAAAGCATGTCAGATAAAGGTAACCAATCGCGCATTAGATGTAACCTTGATAATTTTAGATATACGCGATTTTGATGTGATATTGGACATAAATTGGTTAGCTGCTAATCATGCCAGCATAGATTGCTCCTGTAAGGAGGTCATCTTTAACCCTTCTACAGGAGCTAGTTTTAAGTTTAAAGGGGTTGGAACCATAGTCCTACCCAAAGTGATTTCAGTATTGAAGACCAGTAGACTATTCGACCAAGGAGCTTGGGGCTTTATGGCCAGTGTGGTGAACACTAGAGAGACTGAAGTCACCTTGACTTCAGAGCCAATAGTGAGGGATTTTTCAGACGTTTTTCCAAAGGATCTTCCCGGACTGCCCCCACAGCGAGAGATAGATTTTGCTATTGAGTTAGAGCCAGGCACAACCCCTATTTCGAAGGCTCCATACAGGATGGCCCCGACAGAGTTAAAGGAACTGAAGGTCCAATTGCAGGAGTTGTTGGACAAGGGTTTCATACGCCTTAGCGTTCACCATGGGGTGCACCTATTTTGTTTGTGAAAAAGAATGATGGATCGTTACGTTTGTGCATTGATTACAGAGAGCTGAACAATGTGACCGTCAAGAACAAGTATCCACTTCCCAGGATTGATGATTTGTTTGACCAGTTGCAGGGAGCTACGGTATTCTCTAAGATTGATCTCCGGTTAGGATACCAACAGCTGAGAATAAAGGACAGTGACATACCCAAGACAACTTTTCGTTCGAGGTATGGACATTATAGTTCATAGTGATGTCGTTCGGTCTAACGAATGCACCAACAGTGTTCATGGATTTGATTAATATGTATTCAAGGAATTCCTCGACACCTTTATGATTGTTTTTATTGATGACATCTTGGTTTATTCCAAGGCAGAGGCCGAGCATAAGGAGCATTTGTGGAAAGTTTTGGAGATGTTGAGGGCCAATAAGTTGTATGCTACGTTTTCTAAATGTGAATTTTGGTTGAGGCAGGTATCCTTTCTAGGGCATGTAGTATCGAAGGAAGGTGTCTCTGTGGATCCTGCAAAGATTAAGGCAGTTACGAGTTGGGCTCGTCCAACCACAGTCAGTGAGGTGCGCAATTTCTTGGGGTTAGCAAGCTACTATAGACGATTTGTAAAGAACTTCTCTCGCATAGCCACCCCATTGACTCAATTGACCTGGAAGGGAGCAACGTTTGTTTGGAATGAGGCTTGTGAAAACAGTTTCCAGGACCTCAAGCAGATGTTGGTTTCAGCCCCAGTTCTTACAGTACCGGATAGATCAAGTGGTTTTGTCATTTACAGTGATGCGTTCAATAAGGGGTTGGGATGTGTATTGATGCAGCAGGGCAGAGTAGTTGCTTACGCTTCACGTCAGCTAAAGAAGTATGAACAGAATTATCCCACGCACGACTTGAAGTTAGCAGCAGTGGTTTTTGCTCTCAAGATCTAGAGGCATTACTTATATGAAGAGAAGATACGGATCTTCACTGATCACAAAAGTTTGAAGTACTTTTTCACTCAGAAATAGTTAAACATGAGGCAAAGAAGGTGGTTGGAGCTGGTGAAAAACTATGATTGTGAAATTTTGTACCACCCGAGAAAAGGAAATGTAGTGGCAGATGCTCTAAGCAAAAAGGTGGCTTATTCAGCAGCCCTCATTACTAGACAGACTCACTTGTTCAGGGAATTGGAGAGGGTAGAGATCGCAGTGGCCGTGGGAAAGGTCACGACACAGTTAGCACATTTTTCGGTGCGATCGAGCCTAAGGCAGAAGATTATTGATGCGCAGCGAGACGACCCTTATCTGAAAGAGAGAATTCGTAGGGTGGAGTCAGCCAAGATGACGACTTCTCAGTTTCGTGGAAGGTGGCCTCCTTTATCAGGAGCGTTTGTGCGTGCCAGCAATTAGTGATATTAAAGATGAGTTGTTGTCAGAGGCTCATAGTTCCTTATTTTCGATTTATCCTGGTAGCACCAAGATGTATCGGGACTTGAAACGTTGCTACTGGTAGAATGATATGAAAAGGAAAGTTGCAGAGTTCGTCAGTAAGTGCTTGGTGTGCCAGCAGGTGAATTCCCCGAGGCAGAAACCAGCAGGCTTGTTACAGCCATTGAGTGTACCAAAATGGAAGTGGGAGCATGTGTCTATGGACTTCATCGTGGGGTTGCCTCAGACAGTCAAAGGTTTCACTGTGATATAGGTTGTGGTAGATAGACTTACGAAGTTAGCACATTTCATACCTGGGAAGTCCACCTTTTTAGTGAATAATTGGGCATAGATATACATGAAGGAGGTGGTGAGATTGCATGGAGTACCCGTGTCCACCGTGTCAGACAGAGACCCTCGTTTCACGTCTAACTTCTGGAAAAGTCTTCAGGCAGCTTTGGGGACCCGGTTAGACTTCAATACAGCTTTCCACTCTCAGACTGATGGGCAGACGGAGAGATTGAATCAGATATTGGAAGACATGTTGCGTGCCTGTGCCATAGAGTTTTCGGGAAGCTGGGATGCTCACTTGCATTTAATGGAGTATGCTTATAATAACAGCTATCAGTCCACTATTGGGATGTCACCATTTGAGGCCCTATATGGGAAGAGTTGTAGGTCCCCTGTGTGTTGGGATGAGATAGAAGAGAGAAAATTGTTAGGACCTGAATTAGTTCAGGCCACGAATGAGGCAATACAGAAGATCGGGGCTCGTATGCAAACAGCTCAGAGCAGACAGAAGAGCTATGCCGATGTAAGACGTAAGGATCTGGAATTTGAGACTTGTGTGAAAGTGTTCTTAAAAGTGGCACCCACGAAAGGTATTCTGAGGTTTGGCAAGAAGGGGAAGTTGAGTCCGAGATTCATTGGACCTTTCGAGGTCTTGGAGCGAGTTGGCCCCGTAGCTTACCGATTGGCATTGCTCCCAGCACTGTCTTTAGTTCATAATGTCTTCCATGTTTCGATGCTAAGAAAGTATGTGACAGACCTGTCTCATGTAGTTGACTACGAGCCCTTACAGTTGAATGACAACTTGAGCTAAAAGGAGAAGCCTATAGAGATCCTCGCCACAGAGGTAAAGACATTGCGTCGCGGGGAAATTAAATTTGTGAAGGTCCTGTGGCAGAATCACCAGTTCAAGGAGGCTACTTGGGAGCGGGAGGACGAGATGAAGGCCTAGTACCCGGAACTTTTTCAAGATTGAACTTTTGAGGACAGAAGTTCTTTGAGGAGGGAAGAATATAACACTCCAAATATTTTTTTTTTATTTTTTTTTGTGTAATTTCAGTATTTTCTTTTATTATTGAGGGCATTTTTGAAAATTTGGACTTCAAGTGTAAGTGCAGAAATTTAATTGTTCAATTTAGAAATTAATGGCAGGAATTAATTTGTTTTTTAGAAGGAAAGAAATTTAATAGTATAAAGTGGAATAAGGAAGTGAATAAAATATAATTATACTTATTTCCTTTTTTAGTTATTATTATTATTATTTTATTTATAAAAATCAATTTTCCTTATTCTTCACACATCCGCGCCTCCCCCCCTCAATTTCTTTTTCCTCCAGCTGCCATCGACACCTCACCGTACCGCGTCACTTCCGCTGCCGACCTCGACCTCCAGCCGATCTCCTCAGCCCGTCGTCCAGACGCTGTCGGTTCAGCCCTAGCCGCTCGCCGCTGAGGTTTTGCCCAGTCGACGCCTACTGTTCGACGAGGCTCGATCGTGTTCGAAACCCCCCTCTCAGCGCACCAGCCAGTCAGAAACTCGACGCCTCGTCCGCTACGTTCCGCCGCTCGCCATTTGCCACCCGCGCTTGTATGCCGCCATATCTACTCTCGCTCAGCCCCTGCCGCCGCTGTGGTTGTCGTCGAATCCGTTTTGGGTAAGATTTTTTTTTGTGAAGTTTTGGGTAGAAGATTGGCCCCCATTAAGTTGGGAATGAAAGTTGATTTATTCGAACTATTTTTGGCTTTAGATTTGAGTCTGGGAAACTGTTGGAGTGGCTATCCAGTGGGTTCAAGATCGTTTTCGACAAGTTTTGGTAAGCTTGGAGGTTTCAAAACCATCTTGTTTTGGTTGATGTTGCTGTAAAAATTTGGACTTGGAAACTTAATAATGGCTTATGTTTTTTGTTGGCTTTGTTTGCAAAGTTTGGGAGCGAGTTCGGCTTAAACTTCAACTTTGGAACTTTGATCCAAGATTATTCTATTCTAAGGAGAAGATAAACTTGTTAGTTATTTTGGCTTCAGTTAAGTAATCTTACTACTGGAACTGCCCATGGGCCAGGCATTAGATGTATGCTAGCATGATAAATGAATATTATGGCAGAATGACAGCATGATAGATTGATAATATAACATGATCAAAGTATGTTCTGTTACGAGATCCAAAATATTTATTTATGCACATAGACACTTGAATGTTAGTATGAGATGGTATGTGCTTCTATGACTGTATTTGATTTGATGACGTTGAGGTATACATGTATGTTGTAGAACCATGATGTTGAGGTATATGTGTATGTTGTAGAGCCATGATGTTAAGGTTTATATGTATGTCATAGATTTGTACAGTGATGATTCTGATGTTGAGACTGCAAATGTCCTTATTGATTAGTTAGATGCCCATTAGATTTTATGTTTCCTTCGGGATTCACCAGTTTGTGTTTCCTTCGGGATTCACCAGTTTGTGTTTCTTTCGGGATTCACCAGTTTGTGTCTCCTTCGGGATCCTTCTTATTTCATGTGTATATGTGTCCCATGAGGACTTGAGCAGTTTATATGTTTCTTCAGAGGTGGATATCTAGAGGACATAGATGCCCAACTTGACCCCAGTAGTGGGGTTACTTACTGAGTATTTTATACTAATTCTTTCTCATGTTGTTGTTTTAGGTAAGGGTAGAGATGCACCGACGATGGACAAGCGAAATTCGTGATCGAGCCACTGGGACTAGTTTTTACGCTTCCGCATCATGAAATTTAGAGTTCTTTTCATGTTTCTAACTTTTAGTTTTGACGTTTAAAACTTACTTTTAAAAATCATTTTTCAGACTTGTTTATTATCGTTTATGATTTATGGGTACCCTACTATTGTTTTGGTATTTGAATTTAATGAAAGTCTTTTGAACTTACCTTATTTAATTAACATTTATTTCGTCATAACCGAGTGTCGTTTTGAGTTTCATGCATGCATGTATTTAGTAACGGCCTAACTTAAGCCCTAGGGGGTCAGCTCGTTACAAGATAGAAAAAATAACATGTATTAAAAAAAAAAATTACAGTGTACCTAAAATTGTAAATGTGTGAGAAACAACATATAAAGTATAGTAATAATATATGGAAAATTAATATATATTAAAAAAATAACAAATTTTATAAGTCCTTGAAACAAATAAAACCATCCATAAATATTCACAATGAAAAATATGAGGTAAAAGTGCATAAACAAATAAAAACCCAAACTCAACCAGGTATTGAATTTTTACATGACCTACGATTATGACCCTTACTACCACAACTAGTACAGCATATTGTTTTCCCATTCTCTAAGCAAGACGAGATTCTCAGGCGTTTGACTTGCAGAGGACGAATGGGGTTGTCGTTCAAATTACAGAGACTTGAAAATTGTTGCACATTATCAATAGGCCATGTTTCCTAACTATAGTGGTTATTTTCATCCCACTGACTATTGAACAAAACTCTTAATCGTTGAACAACCATAACAAGAAAGCATTCAGCACAGAGGATGAAGAAAGCTATGGTTATGTGTTGTATTATGATATTTTATGTTTGAAACAAAAGGATAATAAATATAATGTTAAAAATCATTTAAAACCTATGAAACTTGGTTAAGATTAATATAGAGAATAATATAAATAAAAAATCTTAGTTAAGATAAATAATATAATATGATATTTTAAATTTCAAAACAACATTTGAAAATTAGTTGACGTACAAGATTCGAAAATGAACAATTATTAAATGTGATTTAAAAATTTAAAACAATTATTAAATCTCGAGATTGGTGGCAAATTAAATTACCCGCTTGAAATGATGATTTTAGTTAACATTGAAAGTTCGTTTGATATATAGTTGAGTAATTAATTAATTACAATCTCATTAATAAATATACCGAATTAATTACACTGCCATTAAAAGGGACGATGGGAACATTTTAAGATTTTAGAAAATTGTGCTCATGTGACATATATGCATTTTTTATATAATTCAAAAGGATCTTGCCTTTTATTATTTTTCCAAATGATAGTGTAACTACTGCTATATACCTGATTATTCCTTAACCTTATCATAACCCATTTTCTATAATTTACTATCATATGCACTTTTCTTAATTCTCAAAATTTCACTTAGTTTTTTAAATCATTGGTGAAAAGTAAATAATAAAAAAAAGAATTTTAAAGGTGAAAGTAGTTTCCGTAGGTTTAAAAATAAAAAACAAAATAATTATTAAAAGGGTCCTATAATTTTTTTTTGGTTGAATCGTTTTTCTCTGATACATCCACATGTCCCTCGATTAATTTCCTAATACTCTGCTAAATATGACATATTTTTAAAATTTAAAATTTAAAATTTAAAATAATAATACAGTGTTAGAATAGTGAAAAATATTTTTTATTATTAATTTATTAAAAGCACGCAATTAAGTTTGATTGAATGATTAAAAATGGTTTTAAATGGAAGTATTTTGAAGATGATCACTCACTCATTAAGGGTTATATTTCAAACTGATATTATAATAGGTGTTTTTAGCCTAAAAGAATGAGTATAATGGCTATTCAAAAGTTTGTTTAATAATAAATTGGTTTGATGTTTTTCTTTTAAACGTACAACAAGTGAAGTTTTTATGAGGAAGGTTTATATATCAAGGTGATTGCAATATTAGAATAATAATTTGAGCACCAGCAAGTTATGATATGTGCGTGTGTTTTTTGTTTTTAATTAAAAACGTCTTTTTTCGATCAACATGAACATAATTCTTGATAAGTATGTATCATCGATTAAGAGGTCAAATATTTATATTCTCACTTCTAGCGTGTTGTTGAACTATGTTTGTCTTCCTAAATAATTTTTAAATAATCAAATTTTTAAGATTATACATTACGTTAAGTGGGGGAGACAAGAAAAAAAGAAGAGAACAACTCAAAGAGATATCATTTTTCTTTTTTTAAAGGAAGAAGAATAGAGATAAAAGTTAGAGAGAACTAAATAATAGAAAATAAAGAATGACAATAATTTTAAAAAGAAGTTCGGTTGAGAAAAACTTGCCGAAAAAACTTAGAGAGAACAAAAGAATAAGTTATATAAATACTCTTGAATATACTTGTTTGCACGAGGTTTTTGAAGAAACTTGTTTCGTGGAGTTGAACTTGGTGTTTATATTAATTTCAGTATAGCGAGTACACTCTCTGATACACAATCCTTTGATGTTTTCGAAATAAAATTTAATCTTTCAGCTAGTTGATCTTCTTAGATGATCGATCTTTGGGTTCATTGACCTTTGAGCTTAATGATGCTTTTTGGTGATTGACCTTTGGGCTTGATGATGCTTTTTGGTGATTGACCTTTGAGCTTGATGATCTGGATCATAGTTCACATGAGACTTCTTAAAGGATCAAAGTTCGCACGAGACTTCTAGAGAAATGTATTTAGTGAAGTTCAACTTGTGTTGATGTAGATTTAGATTATTTTGTGAAGTTGAACTTGTGTTGATGTAGATTTAGATCCATAGTACTAATTCTTGAATGCCTGTATCTCCCAGGAGTCAATAAACATTTTGATTGTAGAAAACTATATTTAGGCTTTCTGAAGTTTAAAATTTATGACCCCGACAAATGAGGAGAGCTCTTTTATTTATAGAGTTCTCAGGTGGGTTTGAGCATGGACTTAACCCTCGGTTCCAATTAATTCGAGTTGGGTCTAATTTGGCACTTCAGTCAAATTAAGGTTTTTTTGGGGCTTAATTGAACTTTAGCCCAAATGAAGATATTAGTTTGGACCAAATCAATTTTATTCAATCCAACGGTCATGAAGAAAACACGTGGCATCATCGAAACTCACAAGTTTATGTCTTCAACTTCAATTTGTGACACGTGTCAACTTCTAATTGGTCCTTGATGATATGCAGTAATGCATGTCATCTTAGGTCTTTTACTTAGAATTATGAAGGTTGTTAAGCAGAATATGTGGCAATCATGCTAGGAGTTCATGAGAAGAGGAGGTTGCGTCATTTAACATTAAAGAATCTTGGCCAACCCGTTATTATGCGTTATTATGCGTTCAATGTTCTATTTTTGTAGCTAATGCAGGAAGTGGACACAAACGCGAAAATCGGACCACCGCATAAACGACCGCATGTGGAGAAACTTTCCATTGTAAAGGCGAACGCGTCGATCAATGCATGGATGTTGCGATAATCAGCCGTATGCGTCCATCACATGGGAGTTGTGCTCGTCAAGCGATTGCGGTCATCGTGTAGAGTTGCAATATTAAGCGAATGCGGTTACTGATGATTGTGGCTACACGATAACGCATACTAATGGGATCAACGCAAGGTTGGTGGAATGAACGCATCAACGCATCTACCTTGAGAAAATCAAAAGCTGATGTTGACATTTCACCTACCACGCCGTTAGCGGCAAAGATTCAAAAAAGGATTAACGTACCGAATGTTAGACTCAGAGCAGTCCATTAATGTTGTCGACAATCCAAGCTCTATAAATAGAAGCCGATGAACAAAAATTCAAGTAATCCAGGGTTTTTGCCCAAGGTTGAATCCAAGGTTTTCGCCTGAGGTTCGCCTAGGGCGGATCCTTGTGATCCAGACAAAATGCGTAAGAAGACGCTTGAGAGTTCTTCACCTCCTTCATCCATTTCGAGTGACGACCGGAGCCTTCGACCGGAGCTAGATCTCGAGAGAGTCAACTCCACCGCCCATCCATGGCACCATCGACAGCCTTGATGCACATCTGCTGGAAGCAAGTCTTTGCTTCCAATCGGTCATTTCATTTTCCTTTCTTTTCTTATATTGTATTGTATGACATTTTGTGATTAAGGAATTAATACAATTTGTTTTCAATGCATTTCTCTGTTTCCTTCGACTCCATCTCTGTCTTCTTTGCTCAGCATCTTTACTTTCATTGCAACACTTAGTGAAATTGCTTGGGTATCACATGCTTAGTCATGTGGATTAGGGATATGAAGCATGTAGCAACCCACTGAGAGGTGTGCGTTGTGTGAGTGTGTGAGTAACCTTATTTGCTTAGTGTGAAGTTGCGGCAACGCCTGTCTATAGGCTAACGCATTGTTTGTCTATGAGTAAAGTCAACAACAACCAACTGCCCGAGAGGGTAAGTGGTTGGTCGCATTAAGCAATGTATGCATTGTTCACTAGAGATAGGAATAATCTTAGGTCCGCCAAGTTCATGCGGTTACCTTGTCCTATGAGCGCATCATTCATTTAGGCATACTTGGGAGAGTAGTCTAAAACCCAAATCTAAGACTCGAGAGAGCGGATTGGAACGCATGGGCAAGAACGGGGAACTTAGAGATAAGCTTAGTTTGCTAGCACATAGCGTATGCGCCCTACAGATAGGATATTGCATGAGTCTAGGAAGTAGGATAAGGTGGTATGCGGCGAGAGCTAGTGAGCGGGTTATGGAGGTCTAGGCAGGCATAGGCTTCTCGATATTATCGCAGTTCCACTGCATACGTCCTAGAGTTAGGTTCACGTGTGTATAGCATGATTGCATGCATTGACTAAGGTTGCCCTTGCGGTCACTCTTAAGGGTTGTAATGAAGACATCTCCGCATTTTATCTATTTTCCCATTCATTTGTTTCATGTCAAGAGTTGTCGTGTCTCTACCTCTCATGCATATTCTCATTGCGTTGACTGTTAGCTAGGAGTAGGAGTAGAGTTAACGTAGCAACCTCCCTTCCATTCTTTTATTCAAACCGCCGCATGCACATTACCGCATTCATTTTGCTACAAGTCCCCGTGTTCGACCTCGGATCACCCGAGAAATTTGCGTTCACGTTATATTTGGCGTGAACGCAAGAAAACTTATGACAGGACGCATGGCCATTGCATACATTTGTTAACGCATAATCATTCCAATGCATGACTATCAACACAAATCTTAAGAACATGCATCGCATATTGCGTCCAAGGAATTTTAGTTGTTGAATAATTTGACTTCTAATTTCCCGCCATCAGTCCTAGATTTGATGATTTGTAATTTTGCCATTAATTTGATAAATGTATTTGAGAAATGACATGACAATTTGTGATTGATCTGAAATTTCTCATTCAACAATACATTTTTAAGCTATAATTTTATCTTTCACTTTTCATAAACATAATGAACTTGAGACGAAATTTTTTTTCTATAGACTAAAACAAGTAGGAACGAGATATAAAACCTAGTTCGGCTACCATTCTAGGTCAACCCTAATTATTATTATCATTATTATATATGTGATACTTTAAAAAAATTTAGAAGTTAAAATTCTATGTTGTAATACTTAAATTTAACCTTGTTTTTTTTTTTTTTTAAATATATATTTTAACTTTTAGTAATGATAGAGATGGAACGTTTTGATTATATATTTCTTACCCATAAAATATTCTGATTGTTTTTTATCAAGAAATTGTAAATATTTTATTTAACATGAAAATTGTATGGGAAATAATCTATTTAAACATGAGAAATTTGAAAACTCTCCTTTGATTGACAATAAATTTAAATGCTCATGGGTTTTATAACAAAAATTTCGAAGATAAAAATAAGGATCGAAAATATTTCTCTAATTTCAGGTCAGCGTACTCATTCTAAATCTCCATTTTCGTTCCAACATTTTAAATAATTTTTACTCGAAGATGGTTTTGTTTTTTTTTTTGTTTTTTTTTTGAAATATTGTCAAAGGTCGTTAATAATAATATTGTAACCTAATTTATATAAGTTTCACATATAAACAAAAACTTAAAAGTTTTTAACCTAAACAAAAGGGATTCACAACAATTTAAGAAAGAATAAATCTCAGGCGTTATTGGTAGCGCTAAGATTTTGGCGCGGCGGATTCTGTGTTACATTCGACTCTCCAACATCCTTCGTGGTCGCCGCCAACTTGGAATTTCCATTGATCTATCAACCAGAAGCTTCCGCTTCTTTGCGTGGTTCCTAAGGAACCGAGTCAACTCAAGTCCACTCCAATCTAACGTTTCTGCAACTGTTTTTTCTTCCTACGGTGGCCGGAAGTTAGGGTTTCCATTGTAGCTCAAAGCTGATCCGCTCCCAACCCAAATACTCTTTTCTGGGTATGCCAATGTTCACCAGGTAATTCATCTTCTTGACCTAATTGTTAACCCCTTTTCGTTCCTTCCTTAATTGCTGGCGGCGGCAGCGATTTATGGGTTGTTTTGGTATCGCTTGAATGTTTTGTCTTTATAGTAAATAATGGTTTGTTTCCAAAATTTTAGGTTTTTTTTTTTTTTTTTTAAACTTCTAGTTATCAGCTTGTAATCAGAGCATTAAGACGACTTTTCTATCGTATTCGTGATTCTTAAGAGAAGGACTTCAACGGTTATATTGTAGGGTTTTCTTTTTCTGTTTTTGTTGATTAGCTAACAAAAAATTGTTTGCCATATTTTTCCAAGTTTGTTTTTTAATCATGTATTGTAAACTCATGTAAAAGCACTGCTTTTCTTTTTAGTTTTGCTCTTGTTGTTGGTTACTGAATGAGAAGTCTTGTGCAATTCCGTTTCCGCAAGTAGGAATAGTATTAATGTATAGTTTTATTTAGCATCTAAGTTCCAAATGAATGTTCGATATGTCGATTTTTTTTAGAGACAAATGATTTCATTTAGGAAAAAAAATGGAAAGAATACAAAGACATACACAAAAAAAAAACCAAGTCCACCTAAAAAAACCTGCCAGCGAAAGAGTTTTCTCCCAAGTAAGATATTGTCTAGAAAATATAATTAGAAAAATTCTTCAAAATTGAAGCCGATTTCTATTATTTTCTTTCTTTCTTTCTTTCCTTTGTGTGTATGTGTGTGGAGGGCGGTGAGGGGTCGTTTCCCACTTTATTTCTCGATGGATGTTGAGAAGAGTTAAGTTCTAGTTAGAAGAAAGAGAGAAGAGATGGATGGAGTGGAAAGTTCTGTGCCTCAGTAGCAAGTGATGAGGTGCTCGCTAAATGCTTTAGTCCATTAATCAGTTTCCCCACTGTTACTTTTCTGCAGATAGTTTTTCCAATTGTTGAGGAAATAGAATGGTCATTCGTTCCACGGTTACTGCTGGGTTTGTTTGAAGCCATTCAATGAGTTGAGAGCGTAGCATGGCAAGACAGCTGCCCCAGAATCATCTCACGAATCGCATTCCAGGAACTACACCTAGCCTTTGTGTGCAGGAGGAGCATCTGATCTCTGCACGCAAATGGTATTTCTGCAAACAGGAAATTGAAAATCATTCTCCATCCAGGAAGGATGGAGTTGATTTCAAGAAAGAGTGTCAACTGCGGAAGTCATATTGCTCATTTCTTCAAGAGCTTGGCATGAAGCTGAAAGTGTAAGTCTTCGATAATTTCAGTGCGCATGACAGTTTATGCCTTTACTTAAGGCATATTTTGTTTCTTGTTCAAAAGAAAAAAAAAAATCCTCAACATGTTTTTGCTGAGCGTTTCTTGAGAAATTTGTTAAATTGTCTTTCCTTGTAGTTACTATTTGGTCTATGTGGATCTGCTATCCTCATTCTTCACTCACCAAGTCTTTTGACACACACAAGTTTTGTTTCTCAGTCCATTATTGTTGCTAGTCAATGCTTTCATAGTTCCATGGGGCACTTTGATTAAGTTTTGTTCCTGAGTTGGAAACCTAGCTGGAAATATGGATATGCTTGTGTTTGAATTTGAACTGGAGTTTGTCTGTTGAGCTTAGGAGAAAACCTCATGGTATTTGGGTTGATATTGCTAAAATATGATTTGAATTTTTATGTATTTAGTGTATTTTCCAAGTTTTCCATCTCTCTCCATTATGTGGTTATTAGTTTTGTGGGACGGGGTTTCCTCAACCCTCTGCCCTTATACTGTCTTTTTTGGCCATTTATTGATGAATATACATCTTTGTTTCTTATTTATTTATTTGTTTTTAAAAAGAATAATGGTAAACAAGTAAAAATATGGTTAAAAATGAGTATTATACTATGACGCTTATTTCGAATAGTGTAATACAGTTCATGGCAGGCATGGTGTGGTCTAGTGAACAAAGGATTCCGTAGTATTCATCATGACCTTGTTGATTTTGTTGAAAAATAGAGAATATAAGGAATGAGTCATAAACCCATATGTGACGCTTGGTGAGTAGGTTGGCACAGGAGCACCATGCATTTGCTGATACTGAATACTGAAAGTTTTGTTAACACATTTCTATGATCTGTTCTCACGATCTTGTGTTATCAAGGTTCTATGTGCCTGGTTTCAAGATCGCCATTTTATATTTCTGTTGTATGCATTGTGCTTCTTGCTTATATGCACTATGAAGTTTTTCCTTCCCTCCCATCATTCTCCAGATTCTCCACCACCATCACTGTCCGACTCTCATGCTTTCACCATTACCACAAGAAAATTTCTTCAGTTCTGTTCATTTTTTAAATCGATTCAAGGTTGAATTACATTTTTGGTCCCTATGAATTGGAGAAAGTTAGAATTTAGTTTCTATGGTTTTCAAAGTTAGAATGTAGTCCCAATGGATTGAAGGGTTTATCAAGCCATTTGGACTATTTTTGAGATTTATTGAACCAAGAAATCCTAACTTCTAAAACCGAAGGGGCTGAATTCTTAATTTCTCCCAACCATCACGACCAGATTTGTAATTTAACTTGGATTCAACTATTTCTTCTGCTATTTTCTTTTAGGTGAGAAATCTTTCTTATAATGGATAATTCCCCATAAAACTTTTTAGATCTTCACTTGCCGGCCTCTAGAGGAATGGACCTGGTATTTTGTTTTTTAATAGTCGTTGTGTAGATATTGATGATTGTATTTGTATGTAATATTTTATTTTATCTTTTGACAATAATCAAGACTCTTTCTAAATTTTTACGTGGATATGCTGATTAGTGATTTGTATACCTTTCAGGCCTCAAGTAACAATTGCAAGTGCAATGATGGTATGCCACCGGTTCTATATGCGTCAGTCCCATGCGAAAAATGACTGGCAGGTAAATTGATTGTTTAAGATTTGTTTCCTGAAGTCCAATCCTATAGTAGGCCCATTGCTATTGAAAGGTCAATGCAACGGTCTAAAGTTTGGTTAAAAGAGAAAATCCAAAAGCATCATAAAGAACAACTTGATAATAGTTACAAACTTACAAGTTGATAAATGATAGCTGTTTCACAAACAGCCTTCCAACTAGAATCGATCGTAACTGAAGTTTGTTTTTCCACCAAGAAGTAGCCATATAGTGTTTGATGATCTCAAATCTTTCCTCCTACTGTGCTTGCTTTCTTTAAAAATTATATCAGTTCATTTTTGTTCAAAGACCCCAAAAAGACTGTAGCTTTGCCCACGATAATTTAGTCATCCCAACTTAATGCCACTAACCCCAAGAAAACACTGTTTTTGCTGCCAAGTTGAAGACCCATGTGAAACTGAATTCTTGAAATACTGATGCCCAAAATTTTCTCCTATAAGAATAATGGGAGAACAGATGATTGTGGTTCTCTTATATTTTTAAACTTAAACTGCAAAATCTTGGGTTCATAATTAGATAAGGATTTCTTCTTTGGAGTTCTATAGTCGAGTTCAAAATGTATTAACCATATTAATATATTGCCTTTTGTGGGAGATTTGACTTTCCACTCAGCATACATAAAACTTTTGGGTTGAGAAGGACTGCTTATGAATTGCCTTGAACTGAGAACTAACCCAAAGCCTGCATCAAATGCTTCAGAAGACACCTGCTTTTATTTATTTATCATCGTTATTTTTGAAATGTCGATGATGCTAAGAAAACAAACAACCAACGGTTGATCAGTCACCCAAATGGCCAAAGATAGTTTTGTAGCGTATAATTTTATTTTTTCCTAGAAAAAAAATGAAACATTATGTGCATGAAATATATAAATTAGAGTGAATAAAGAAGACTAGATACTTTTACTAACAATATTTATGGAAGATTTTGCGTTTCAAAGTATAAAATGATGTAACCCAAAGTGCTCTCTGACAACTTGTATATGAGCTATACTATTCATTCCCATTTTCTCTGACTGATTTATGTTTGAGACATTCTTGTAAATATGAGTTATAGTAGAAATCAGGAGACATCCGACTCCGGAAGTGGAAATATTTAATATGCTAGGCTATAGCCTAAAGCATATGATGGAATCTTGTTATGTATTCCTAAAATTTCATTATTATACTGAAGATGTGGGATACTATGTCCTCGCATCTTCATTTTTTGGTGTTTATTTTGGATTAGGCTTACCTTTGTCTCTGAGGATTGGGTAATATGTCTTTTTGATCTTTGAGGTTTGAAAAATTATTTTAAATGGTCTCTGAGCTTGCTTGGCTGTTAGTTGACTAGTGGGAAGATGGTGTAACATTTTTGAAGTGGTTTGACAATTTTGAAGAATTTTATATTAATTTTGGTTTAGGTGATACTTTTATTTTATTTTATTTTATTTTGCTCTTCCCCACTTCTTTTCTCTCTTCTCCATTTCTCCTCTCCCTTCTCTTTCTTTTTCTCCCTTTGCTGGTTATTTCTTAGGGAATTTCTTCTCACCTCAGTTCCAGTGTTTAACACAGCTAGTAGTTTAGGCGCCTCCATTCTTTGATTCTAATTCATTACAACTTGGGGTGATTGAAAGTCTATGGCTTCCATCAATTGCCACAAATTTTGATTCTGACGCATGCTAGAGACTTGGAGCTTATTCCATCTGAGAGATAGATTTTGAAATTACAATATCACCCATAATTAGTTCAAGAATGGAAGGGCCTTGGCTCGGGGATTCCAGAAAATCACAGTCATCTATTTGAGGCTCCTACTGCTCCATTTTTCAAAAGGAGAAGGGTTTTCAGCAGTAGGGATAGGCGGTGCTGCGACAATAGTAATGGTGGCGGTGCTTATACTGTTGGTGCTGGTAAGAGAGGAAGACAATGTAAAATTTCCATACGAACTATGGGTGTTCGGTTATAAAACAGGTTTGATGGTGGTGAATCGATAATCAACAGAAGAGTTTGGGGATTCGAGCAAGTGTTATTTTGCAGATATCACATATGAGTTCTTTTTAAGGCAAGTGAGGAACGATGAGAATAGAGGAGCGACAACAGCGATAGAGGGGATGAAGAGGTGGATAAAGTGATGATTTGATGGAAGGGGAGATAGAGGAAGATATGAGTAGAGAGGGAGTGGATGGGAGGGAGTTGGAGAATGAAAGGTAGTGGAACTTTGAATTGGAGATGAAGTATTGCCAAAAGAGAAAAATTTGGAGATGGAGTTGAAATTTCATAGGTGTAAGATTCCTATTCGGAGAAGAGGAGAAGAAAAGGAAGAGTAGAAATGGAGAACATGAGAGAGAAGGAGAAACTTTCAAATCATGTTGAAAAGGCCATTTCAAAGAAAGAGGCACACACTATAATCTTTGGAAAGATATTTCTCTCAGCTTCCTTCCTTTTCCCATTTTGTTTTCTGTGTTGTGGCTAATGGTAAGGAAACGTTTTTCTAGGAGGATCATTGGGTAGACCCCTCTCAACAGCGTTTCCAATTTTCTATCAGTTATCCTCTGTGAAAAATTGTTTTGTGTTGAATGTTTTGGTTTGGTCAGGAATTCAGTTTCTTTTTTGTCATTGTCCAATAGGAAGTCGATGGAGGTGGCCTTTCTTCTTTCCTTGATTGAGGGTTTTGGTTTTAGATTGGGGAGAAGGGATGTTCGTGTTTAGATCCCTAATCTGACGGAGGCTTCGCTTGTAAGTCTTTCTTTTGGATTTTAGTCGATCCTTCTCCCATTGTCGGGTCGGTCTTTGATATGCTATGGAGGATTAAGATTCCAAAGGAAGTTATCTTTGCTTGGCCAATTGAATACGATGGATTAGGTTTTGAGAAAGTTGCCTTCGTTAATGAGGCCTTTTTGTTGTATTCTTTGTCAGAAAGCGGAGGAAAACTTGGATCCTTCTTTGGGAGTGTCAGTATGCGAGATCTATTTGGAACCTTTTCTTGCAGGAGTTCGATTTTTCGCTTGCTTGTCAGAGGGATGTTTGGTTGATGATCGGGGAGTTCCTCCTCCACCTTTCAAAAAGAAAGGACACTTTCTTTTGTTTGCAAGGGGGTGTGCCTTATTGTGGGATTTGTGGGGTGAGAGAAACAATAGAGTGTTTAGGGGTATAGAGAGGGACCCTAGTGAGGTTTGGTCTTTGATGATGTTTCATGTTTCTCTTTGGGCTTTGATTTCAAAGGTTTTTTTGTAATTACACTCTAGGCACTATCTTACCTTGTAGGAAACCCTTTTTTTAGTAGGGTTGTTGTGGGTTTTTTTTTTTTTTTTGGGTATGTCCTTGTATTCTTCCATTTTTTCTCAATGGAAGCAATTGTTTTTATCTTAAAAAAGATCAGGTAGAAAAGGCCACCTGACCGGTGCATTTTTCTGGTAGTCAACTAATGGTCACACAAGCTGAGGGACCAAAAGCATATTTTGCCAATTTTTATTTTTTCATATGTATGGTAGATGGATGGTCTATAAGTTCTTTTAGATAAAGGAAACTTATGAAAGGAAACATCTCTAGCTCCTGGAGTTAAAATTTAAATAAATGGAAGGCATCTCCAATTTGGTGGAGTGTACTCTCTTTTCTCTCTCATTTTCGTTTTGACTTTGAGTTCCTTGGATTTTATTTGCTGTAGTGTGGAAAGTTCTTCTTTCTTGACTAGTTGAGTACATATTCACTAGGTTTGATTAAGTTGGAAGAAAAAAAAATCTCTCTTTTATATCAGAAATGTAATGGGAGCAAGGTCTTATCTAATTCACCCAAAAAAATTAAAAGTTAAAAAAAGGAAAAACTCAATCTTTCTAGTCTGGGTGGTTTGCAGATTTCTACCATCTCCATGGAGAAGTTAACAAGAGTTGTTGGATTTTTTTTTGGGAGATGTCGGGAGATTTCTAGAGGAACTAGGTAAAGGGGATGGTGGAAGGGATAATTTCGGTTTGAATGTTTACTTAAGGACTTTTTTGGTAACTTTTCATATACCACCTCTGGAAAGTTGGGTTCTGTTTAAAAGAAATAAATGTATGAGAATAAGATCATATACTTCCTCTCGACTTCTCTCCACTCCGAAGAATCTTTTAGGAGTGTTTGAGGTATTGAGTTAGTTATTATATAGTCAGTGGTCTCTATAGTTTGTGGGTTATAAGTTATAATAGTCTCTGTGTGGAATGTAGACTATTTTAGTCTGGGTTATAATAGTCTATGTTTGAGATGCAAACTATTTTGGTCTAGGTACGAAATAGTAAACACTATAACAAAGAGGGAAAGAGAGGATGAGTAGGAAATAGTAAACACTCTAACAAAGAGGGATTTGAAATAGTAATATTGTAGTTAATTGTAGGTTATAATAGGTAGAAACACCAACTATTATTATTGGAGCCCAAACATGGAGTGCTATAATAGCCCGGTCCACCAACTTCAAGTTGGTGACCCAAACACACCCTTAATTTTACCACTCCATATGTCCCTAAGAATAGCAAAGGAGCCATTGATTGAAAGAACGATTGCCTTTTCCTTTCATAGGTTTCCTCAGGCGTCGAATATTTGAGTCTTCTAGGGGCTGCACCCTCTGTGTGTGTGTGTGTTTGTGTATATTGAAAACGAAAGAAATACATAATTTTTATGCAAAAGATTAAATAAGGTGGTCATTCGAAAATCATCATCATCTTCTTTTTTTAATATAATAACCCATGTCAATTTGTTGCAGACAATTGGAACAGCAGGTATCTTTCTTGCCTGTAAGATAGAAGAGACACCACGGTTTCTGAATGATGTCGTCGTTGTGGCTTATGAGTTGATATTCAAATGGGATCCTTCTGCCTCTAAAAGAATTAGACAAAAAGTACGTAAGTCTGCTTATTATCTTCTTTAACATTTATGTTTAAGTGATTGATCATTCTGCATATATGAAGGAAATAATTGGATGGCTGACACAACATTATGCTTGTAGGAAATTTTCATCAAACAAAAGGAATTAATCTTGATTGCGGAGCGGCTTCTATTGTCAACGTTTGCATTTGATGTTGACATTCAACTTCCCTACAAGCCACTTGTTGCTGCTCTAAAAAGATTGGGAATGGCTGCTGATCTTGGGAAGGTGGCCTGGAATTTTGTAAATGATTGGTAAAGGGCTTCATCTTGCTCATCAAGTTTCTGTTTACTTGGTTATAGTTTGATGTAATATTTCAGACAATCTTTAAGAGATTAACGCGACCATGTGGAACTTGTAGGCTATGTACAACACTGTGCTTGGAATACAAACCCCATTATATTGCTGCAGGTTCGATATTTCTTGCTTCCAAATTTCAGAAGGTGAAATTGCCTTCGGATAAAGGAAAGGTTTGGTGGATGGAGTTTGATGTTTCGCCAAAACAGTTACAAGGTTGTTAAAATGAATCTTCTTACTTGTGTTTGTTCCCTATTGACAAATTTTGGCTTCAAACGAGCATGATATAAATGAGATAGCAAAGTAATTACTCAGTGTGAAAGGGTTGGTAATGAGTTGTGATACTGTGCCTCAATTTTCTTTCTCATAGTATAATTGTGAATGTGCGTGACATTTTTTTCACTAAAGAAGGAAAGGGAGTGAAAGTTATCCGTGCCATTTTCCCCATGAAATTGCATTTGGTCTGTCACTGTGCAGTCACTTTCAATCCTATACATTTTCCTCTTACCCCTCTATTTCACTGTTGCTTATTGAGATCATTTATCATTTTCTTTGGAATTCCTTTCAGAGGTTATACAGCGAATGTTGAAGTTATTTGAGAAAGATAGAAAACAAAGCCTGCCACCTTCAAAAGAGAAGACTCATCAGCCAGAAGCTTTAGATGGACAGACAAGGGTTGATAGTTCCCAATCATGTATATCCAGTGTGACGGTTTCTGATCAGCTTGATAGTCATGAAGCCATGACGGTGGCCAGTGAGTGCAATAAGTCTGTGATGCCCAGTTGTTGCCACGACCAGCAAAATGTAAATTACTGCATCAGTCCTGTGGAAGTTTTACCCTGCCAAACAAGCGATACGGGGAGTTCTAGTAGTGCCGTTGACAATGGTGATACTGGGGTTTGTCAGAATACTGAGGAAAATTTTCCTGATCAGATCACACAGTCAACAACTGTTTCCATTTCTGTTTCCAAGGACAAGATAAATTTATGTCAAATCAGAGAGGCAATAAAGAGAAGACGACTCTGTAGAGCTACTAGTACAAAGGAAGTACAGCCCGTGAGTCCAGATATTGACAGCGAAGCATGGATAGAAAAAGAGCTGGAACATGGAATAGAGCTAGAATATGAATCCTCATTGAAAAAGAAAAGAAAGGCATCTTGAAGTTGGGAATGCAATTCTACTTACAGATACAGTATCGTCAATATTTTTTTTGTCGGAGCTTTTGATTAATTCCAGAAATTCTTCAAACTGTAAGTATTGAGAGGGCATTTTCAGCTTATTATTCATTCTTTTGATAGTTCCCCCCCCCCCCCCCCCCCCCAACAATTCTCTTATGTAGTCTAATAACGTACCACTACATTGATCTCACTCTTCATTGATAAGTAAGTGTACATGTTTATGTCGAAGTGTATTTATATCACAACTTTCTATCTGCTCTGTTGAGAATGTTCTGCAGCCTTATCATTAGTTTTTTAAGACCTTTTTTATGTGAGAGATAAGTTGTACAATTTGGCCTTTTAGCATTTAATTTATACACCTAAGCGTCGTCCACACCTCTTGTACACAATCTAGGTGGGTATGCGGCTTATTTTTGTTTATTTCGTCCCATCAATTGGATTTACTCTAGTGGTATTAGCTCCTATGAATCTGCTAAGAGGCCCAAAGCCATTGAAGGGGGTTTAGTAGAATAATATATTCAGTCCAGATTTCATGTCCAGCCCAGAGAAGGAGGTAGTTAAAGCCTGAGGAAAATCTCGTCTTTAATAAGTAAGCTTAATGAGTTTGTATTGTTTGTGCCTCCTAAAATAATCTTCTTTTCCCTTTTCACTTTCAGAAATCCTTCTTTTAAGTGGTGGCGTAGTGGGGGGACTCATTGGGGTAATTACATTTAACTCTTAACTTTTTTCCCACAACCTTTCACTCTTTTCAAGCAAAAGCAAGCCACTTAGAAGTGCAGCAGGCTTGCGTATGATTGTGAAACTCTTTTATACTTGATTGCTTTACTTTTTGTTCCTGGTGAGCTTGAATCAGGCTGTGCTCATAGATAGTAATTGAATTATGTTGGATCAAAAAATGGCACCGCCATTGTTATGACAGAAGATAAAGTCATATTAGCTTTTAGACGAGTCTAAGCAAGTGAATGTAAAAGCATTGAGACATAAAGCTTTATTGTGCATCCATTAGAGGTTGTCAATCATCATGTATATGAACATCCATGCTCTTGCATAAACCTGATAGATAGCAAGGAGATGAGGAATCCAATTGTATGAGGCAAAGCTTTTAGCTTGGGGGGTTATGTTTGTGGTTATGGAAAGGCATCCCCAGGCAGGGTGTGGATTTCATCCCCCTTTCTTGAGAAAGCATTTACTTTCTTCTTTTCTTTTTCTTTTTTTTTTCTCTCTTTTGTTCAAATGGTTTGTCTCTCCCCAACACTCCTTTAAATCTTGTTTGCTTTAATCCTCCTTTTAGAAACCATGGAGAAACGTCTTTTGACTCGAATAGTTTGTATAATGAACTTTGAAGTGGTCAAATAATTGGACTAATAAGATTTTGTTGCAGGGCTTATATGTCAAAACTAAATTAATGGCATCATATTCTTTGAGTAGGTATGAGCATTGTGAAAATCACAGTTACATTGAAGGACCATAGAGAAAAAAGTAAAGCCAAGATTGTTGATAGTGAAGGATTACTAGCACACTCAAGTTTAGAGCAAGCCAGTGAGTTTGAACCATCTCAAAGATATTATACATATATATATATATGCTTTTTTTCCCCTTCTAATAATTACTCATCTGCTTGCTTGGTTTCGATTTAGAAGAGAAAGTAGTGGAACAAGAAAAGCTGAATTTGCTTGATTTATATGAAAAATGTGGATTACACTCTGAAATCACTTCATTCATAGAACAGAAAAAGGAATGAGGCCCCTACTAATTTTTTTTCTCAGGTAAACAGTAGAATAACCATAAACTATTTGTAAATTCAGCAAAGCATACTTGATTTGTTATATTTTATTTATTTATTTATTATTATTATTTTTAGGGAAAGGGGTTAATGTAAGTTTGGTTTATTTTTGACCCCTAAGTTGAAAGCTATGACTTTGTACTTTATAAAGGTACACCTTTTACTGAATGACGTGATGGACCCATGTGCTATAAAGTTCTCAATCATAGCTAATGACTTTTTTTTGGGAGATTTGTTCATTAACTTCAATTCTTATCTTGATCAAATGATCTGTGCATGTATGTTCTTGTTTCATGTCTCGTGTTGCGTTTGTGGTCTACTCCGGAAACACGGCCCTCTTCTGTTAGGTTCGAGGGACAATAAAGGATCGTAAATCAAGTTTTCTAATTGGAAGCTATAGAAAGTGTGTCCAAACATCTCAAATTTGTTTGAGTTGTTAAGTTGCATAGTGAAGGATTGATCGTTCTTAAGATTTGTGTTTCTTGTAATGAAAGGATGTTATGGGCCAGTGCACGAGTGGAGAGACCTTTTGGAAATGATAGTGTTGAATAAAGGAGTTAAAGAGAAAGAGGAACTTTGCCTTTATATATAAAAGAAAGGGAAAAAGAAAGAAAGAAAGAAATGTGGTCAAAGATATAAAGAAATTTGAGGCCATATTGTCATGTTGCCTTAAACAGGATTTAAAAAAAAAAGGTTTTATATAAAAATAAAACCCTTTTTCTTTTAGGTACTTCAGTTATTTTTAACTTTAAAGCTTTAATGTTATCAAATTGAATTCTAAACTTGAATGGTATCCATAAAAATCTTATCTATAAATCATCAAAAGAGGAACATAATTTTTTTTTTTTTTTTTTAAGTCTTGCAAGTAACAAAAAGAAAAAGAAGGAAAGGAGAAAACCTAGAAATCCCAAATGGTTTTGCAAGAAATAATAATCTATGCTATATATAATGAAACATCTCTACTTCTCCATTTTATCCTTACAATTTTATTAGATTTCTATTTTTGCTTCTCTAATGGCCAATGGGATGTGACTGTTTTAAGTGATCTGGCATTTGTAAGTGTTTTTTTAGTCTAACAGATGCGATTGGTACTAATATGGTGCAACTATCTGGGAGAAGCTGGTTACAAGTCCATTGGTGCATTCATACAGGGGTTTGATTCATATATAAAACGAAGAAGAAATTCTCAATATTTTTCAGTTTTCAAAATGTCAAATGATAACTATTTTTCTTTTATACTCCCAAGCAGGATGAAAATTATAAGTTTTTTGTTCTTCATAAAGGAATCATGGAGATGAAGCTATGAGAATTTGAAAACTTATTTTGGAAGATGAAAAAGTATTATTATTTACCCTTATACTTGATTATGTATAGTATACTATTGTGTTCAAATGTTCAGCGTTGGAACAATTTTAGTTTACAGTTATTACAAATAATGTTTAAAAAGAAAGAAGTTTCATTATTATTCTTATTTTTATAAATGAGTGTACGGAAGAGAATCTTTGCTTATCTATTTCGCTCTTAAAGTTCTCATAAAACTATCAATCTCAGATGCATCGCATGTGTTATAGATTAGTAATAATAAAAAATGATTCAAAATGCAATACCAAAGATCTAAATCTAAATATAGGTTAAAAATATATGTTTGGTCCTTAAACCTTTATGAAAGAAAGAATTTAGTGTTAACTTTAGTTTGTAAAAATTTAGGTTATATATTCACATATTTGTAACGATTTAGTCTCTGCATTTTCAATTTTGTCACAATTTATTGCTTACTATAAAAAATCATATTGAAATTTGGGTCATTTTATATTATGTAAAGATCTAATCCTTGTAGTTTATATTTTATAAAAAAATACAAATATACGTATGTAACAATTTAATCCTTTGACATTATGAGAAATAGTACATGTCAATTAAAGTTGAGTTATTCTCACTTTTGCAATTAAGGGTTATACTTATTTACTAAATTTACCGAATAACTAATAAAGGGTGTCAAATTTTATTATCAATCTAATTTTAGATTTACCATTATGAAATTAAGATTAAAATTTATTCAAGTAAGTATATAAGAATAAAAATGAGAGATTTTTTTCAAATTTTATATTGAAGTGGTAATATTGAGTGGTGTAGAGCTTATGTTAACCTAGTTTAAAAGCTTGATAATTTCTTTTAAAAAAATGTGGTTAAACAGGTGGTCTTTTTAGCCTTAGCAATAGAATAATTTTTTAAAAAAAAAAAAATTACAAATATTCCATTTTTTTTAAAAAAAAGTTCATTATTATAACATACTTTACTGCACTTATCTTTATGTTAACTCCAAAGTGGTAGATTATAATAATTAAAGAAAATAGGCCAAAACATAATTTGGAATTTTTTCGATGAATATTATTTTTAACAAACTACTTTTTGTTAATTAATTATCTCCGTAGATTGAGACTCAAAACATAAAATTGAGATTCGAATATTGTCACACTTGTTTTAGATTTTTAATTTTCCTCTAATCTTCTAATGTAGTTTTACTCTAAAGTTAGTTTTGAAATATTTGTAAAATTTTAAGAGTAATATTTTAACTTTACAAAGAATAAAGGTACGCTTTATGATCTAGAAAAAACAATCATAAATTATACAATTACTCTAAAATTACTTCCTATTGAATGTAGGAGAGAGAAATAAAGAATTATAATTTCACTACGAATCCGACCAACTGGATTCAACGTGGCGGCCGCGTTGGATACTTTGCCACGAGAAGACGTTGTCTTTTGTTAATAATTTAAATTTCAATCTTTTTTACATATATATTTTAGGTCCCAAAGAGAGGCATTATAAAAGGAGGTTTCCCTCAAGAAGGGAGATTGTAAGTATTAAGTATAAACTTAGTTAATCTTTTCAACAATGGATTTCTCTACAAATCTTCATCAACAACTTCTTCAACTCGAAAACCAATTGCTCGTTGGCTCCGGAAGCAGCCATGCTTGGACTCCCGACCTCTCGTTGTAAGTACTCGACATGTCATATTTTTATTTATCAAGTTCAACAACAAAAGATTAGATAACGAAAATTCTCAACTAGTTGAATTATGTTCAAGTTAACAACATCTCGTATATCGTCGATCATTCTCGAGATTTGATAATTTGATTTATTATTATTGTAGGTCACCAAGTTGTGAGTTTGAGCCAATTTTTCATTTTCAAGAATTGAATCCAGCCATTGATGCACAAAGCTTTACAAGCTTGCAACATTATAGTTCCAATGAAATTAGCAAAGAAAAAGGATTTGAAGAAGAAGGGAAGAAGGAGGAGGAGAAAAAGGCCTCAGCTTCTAATAATTCTCCAAAAAAATCAACCAATAATGAAAATTTGAAAAGCCATGATTATTATTATTATTCAAAATTTGAAGATCAAATGAACAAGATTGGTCAGAGCTGTTGTTGCAGCAAAATTCATCCAACTGTTAATGTTTCTTCAAGGAAGCCATTGATGACAGACTTCTCAAGCTCTTTAGGATTATTTGACCATACACTTTCTTTTGCTTCTTCACATCATCTCTTGGAGCATCCAAGAAATTCATCCTCTCTTCTTACTAAAGTGAGTTCTTATTTATTATTATTATTCTTTTTTTTTTGTTTTTTTTGAAATAATTACTTTAGTTCATGAACATTTAAGTTTTATTTGGTTCGATTTTTATGATAATATATTCTAAACCAATATGCTAAGACCAACTTTTATTATTATTATTTTTTTAATTTATAAGAAAATTAGTATAAATCATGTTTTGGTTCTACTTTCAAGTTGGTTCTCTTTTATTCATTAATTTTCAAAATATCTATTTTAGTTTAGAAACTTTTGAGTTTGTTTCATTTTGGGCTTCACATTCTTACAAATCTATTTTGGTTTATCAACTCTCTAGAAATAACTATTATGATTATTTCTTTTGTTTTAATTATTTTAATAAATTAATTATATAGTTTTGAGTATATGTACTACTACATCAATAATTAATATGAGCATGGTTTCGAGCAAAATAAGATAGAGGTAAACATTAAGTAAAGTAGATTTGAAGTAGAAAAATAACATAGCAAGGTTCAAATTGTTTTTTTTAAAAAAAAAAAAATAGAAACCAACATAAGTTTAGAGATTAGAATATAACAATTTTAAGAATTTAAAGACGAAATTAAACGTTTTAAAAGTTTAGTGAATAAAATAAAAGTTTAATAATTTAAGATTAAAGTGAGATTAACCTTAAATTTTTGTGTGATGTTGACTTTGAACTTGGTCAGCTACTATTCTTAAATTCTTATTAAAAAACATCATAATCTTTTCTAAGTATTACAATTTTTTTTTTGTATGTGTGTGAGAGTTCTATGAATGGTACTAAAAAAAAAATTTATTGGTAAGGACTTAATTAATCTTTAAGGTTGGGGATTAAAATGTACAAATTTTAAAATATAATAATTGAAATAATAGAAAGGATTGTGAAAGTCAATGACTAAAATAAGATTTGAATTTTTCAGTTTATTAAAGAAAATTTGAATTAAAGCTTTTTTTTTTTTTTTTTTTTGTTAAAAGATGGAATCTTTCTTCACTTTGTTGATCCAATCACTGGTTTCTTTTTTTTTTTTTTTTTCAAATTGATGTCAATAAAGATTGAAAAAAAAGATTAATAGTGTTATTTTTTTTCCTTTTTTTTTTGGGAAAAATATATCAATGTTTAATAATAATTAAATAAATTGAAGATGGCAAACCATGAAATTACAAATGCAAAGAGACCTTATAGCTTGAAGCAGCAACATCCAAATCCCAAGAAAACGCGAGTGGAGTCACGCGCCACTTGCCCTCCTTTGAAGGTAATGTTATGTTATGTTTATTTATTTATTTATTTTAAGTATTATTTGTTGAATAACTAAGGTAATGTTTATGACTTTAAATTTAATGTGCTTTGGAAATAATTTTATCAAGAATTTAGTTTAATTTTTTATGTTTTTATTTATTTTTCTATTAAATCATTATTTCTTATGTCAAAATAAGCCTAACTCAACTGAAATAGTACTTATACTATCAATTTCAAAATTAGAAATTTGATTTTCCAACTCACATATTATAGAAAAAAAAATCATTATTATTGTCACACAAATTTTATAAAAGCTATAATTTTTATGAAGATGTCTATTGTTGGCGCTATAATATTTTCTATCAAGCAAGTAAAGCATTAATTTTAAGTTAATTATTATATTTTAAGAATATTATTTTTTGTTCAACAGATTAGAAAAGAGAAATTAGGAGACAGAATAGCAGCACTTCAGCAATTAGTGGCACCATTTGGTAAGGTATGGAAATATTAGAAAACAAATCAAAACTTCATAGAATAATGTTTTAAATCTGTAAATTACATTTAAAAATATAATAAATTACAAGTTTACAAGTTTAGTCCTATATTATTATTATTTTTATTTATTTATTTATTTATTTATTTGCCTCTCGACTTTTAGGAAAGTGTCTAATATAATCTAAAACTTTTCTAACAAATATTTAATATATTAAAAATATATATTTTTTTTTACTAGGTAGAAAATTAAATTATATTTTCAAGAAAACATAAACTTTCAATTTTCAGTTTGGTAGATCCGTAAATTCTTAATATGTTAAATAGGTCAATGATTTATTAAGTAAAAATATTGAAAATTGGAAAATCTATTATACCAAAAACTGAAAATTTAAGCATTTATTAGATATTTTTTTAAAGTTAAAAAACCTATAGTTTATTTATTATTTTAAAATGTTAGCATTTTTCTAAATAATATATTATGTTGTGGCTTATTTTAAAATTACGAAATTGCCTTGCAGACTGATACAGCATCCGTTCTAATGGAGGCCATTAGTTATATTAATTTCCTTCAAAATCAGGTTGAGGTATTATTTCCATCTCTTTTTTTTTTTCGTACTTTATTTATTCTTTTAAATAAATAACAAAATAACACTGCTTCCTTTTTTTTTAGTATAATTAACAAAGATGTCGAATAAGAACTCAGCAGTAATTGATATACTCTCTCTTGAAGTGAAGATTCAATCTTCTATTTTCATAATTATTGTACTAAAAAAAGATCAATAAAGAAAAGGGCTAATACGAAAAATTATGTAATAAATAATTCAAACTAGTTAAATTATTTAAAGATCAATTTAACTCAAGTGGCTAAATTATATTGAATTGTGATTATGGTATTAAAGAAAAATTTATAAATATAGAATGTGATAGTTAAAATTCATAAATGAAATAGTTTATGAGTTGCTCTAGTAACTCCTAGATATTACAAAATATTTTAAACTGCTTTTAAACATTAATATTTTAACTTGGGAACAAAGTTATTCTAATCATTTTAAATGTAAGATAAACAAAATACTACTAAGTCAAAATAGCACTATTTTTCTTTTATAGAAGTTTTTTTTTCTCTTTTTAATAATTATTTAAATATTTATTTTCAAATATATGAAAATAAATCAAAATATTTACAAACATTAGTTAATATCACAATCTATCTGTGATAGATCGTGATAGACTACTATATGTGTCTATCGTGACATAGATGGGCACAAATAGTAGTTTATCGCAGTCCATTATAGATAGATTGTTATATTTTATCATTAATTATAAATATTTTTAACAATTTTGTCATTTAAAATAATTTCTCTATTTACCAATCAAAATTTTTTGACTTGAGATAAATTATTCAATGTTTCAGATGCTAAGCCACTCTTATATGAAATCATGTCGCAGCAAAAACTACAAAACGACATGTCGGGTGAGAAATTTTTAATTTAATTATTTCGTTTCCATTCAATTTACTTAAAATATTCAAAATGGAAAAAGTGGGGTCAATTTAATTTTAATTTTAGTATAATCAAAACATAAATCTAATTCAGATGTAATATAAAATGCCAGTAAAAAATTCAAATTCATATTATATTTATGGAAAATAAAAAGTTATTACATTTTTTAATAAATATATATAAAATTTATACCAAGTTAAGTGTTTTTTTTTTTTTTTTTTCAATTTTGCCTCTAGATTTCTAAAGAAGAACATCTTATGTTATTAAACAACCTTAATTTACTTTAAGTTATTTATTATTATTATTATTATTTGCAAAAACTTTAAACTACTTGTATTTTAGTTCTTATAATTTTTAAATATCCGATTTAGTTTTTCTACTTTCAATAAATTTTAAAATTAGTCTCTAATTTGTTGATTAATTCTATTAGTTTTCTATCCATAAATCTTAAAAGCATATTCACTTTTGTATCTTTTTTTTCACAATTTTTATTATTTTACCAAATTTTATTTTTAAAAAATTATTTAAAAATTTATTGGAGATACAGAAACTAAATTCGGATATTTAAAAGTTTATTGATTTAGAGATAAATTGAATGGAATCGAGATATAGTATCCAATATTTTAAACCCTTTATTTTTCATCTCTTATATAAACATTTTATTTTTCAGGATGAGTTAAATGAGGACAAAAAAGAAGAAAGTGATTTAAAAGCCAAAGGATTGTGCTTAGTACCATTAGCTTGCATTTCTTACTTGCCGGAGGATACTAGCGACGGCGGTAGAATCGGCAGCATTTGGCCGCCGTTGGCCACGGTGAATTTCAATCGGAGAACATTTTGATGTACTTTAAGGTTAACAAAGTTTTTTTTTTTTTAAAAAAAAAAGACACGTAAATACCCAAATGAGAAAAAAAAAATTACTAGGATGGAGTAAATTTGGTCATTCTAATTGTGATGATGATGGAGAAGATGGACCAACTATAATCCATTAGTAATTGATGTTTTGTAAATGAGTATGATTTTATCTATGTATCGATCAACAAGTTCGATTATGATTTTTATCTATTAACATTTGAATTTTGCATTAATACTCTTAAATTTTCAAAGAATTAAAAAAAAAAAACCCTCTTAGTTGGTATATAAAGAAAACAAATTAATCCATATTCTTGAAATTCATAACTTGTTTCAATAATACTCCTGATGTTTTAAAAGTTGGCATTAACATCTTTAACCTTCCAAAAGAAGTTTAAAATGTCTTTACCATTTGTTTATAGATGAAAACTATTTATTTACATCTCATACATAAATTAAATATAGACATTTGAAAGTACATAAACTATAATAGAATAACTCTATGCAATTTGTTCATCACATGCAAAAGGACCAAAATTTTTCATAAAAAGTTTTATATCATAAGGGCCAAGTGAGGATATTAATCGACAGTATGATGAGAAACTTAAAATTTTCTTAAGAAAACATTACTCCTACAGCAATTTATTGTGCATGTACGTCTCAATTTTGGTCATATGTACAACAAGTTTTGTCTATTTTTCAAAATTGGTCTATTATTTTGCCTATTTAGAAGGATATTTTTTTCATATATGTACACACTTTATATTTTAAACCAATAATAACAAAATGAGTGGGACTTCAATAACTATGTTGTATCCATTAAGATATGCTTCAGAAGTGGATCATCATAAAAAGAAAACTTTCAACAACAAACTTGCAAAATGAAAGACAACTAAAACTATCAATCTAAACGTAGTTTAGTGGATAACGTGTCAGTTACCATCTCAATCTCAAAAGTCGAGAGGGACAATCAACTATTTTTTTTTTTAATAATTAAAAAAAATGGATAACATAAAAAGGAACAAAAACAGAGTAGGGATCCTACAAGTCAAATTTCATTTCACTGACCTAATAAATTGATGAAATCTGTATAAACATGAAGGAAGGTAAGAATGGAGGGGGGAAATGAGGTGAAATCAAAAGCGTGATTTCGTCCTCGATCCCTCGACTTTGTCTTCTCCCTACTTTGTTCCTTCTTATCTTTTGTCTTCTTGTCCTTTCGAATACCCAACTCCCCTTCAGAACGTACAACATTATATTACACATGGCTCCCCTACACTCTAGCCCTTCCTCCCAAATCAGGGCTCTGTGCAATCCATCATTCTTGACGCTGAGGCATCGCACTGCAGCCTGCAGTGTGCGTGCTCCTACGCCAGCTACTGTCTTTTTTAAAAAATTTCTAGTTTTTTGGTTGATTTCCCTTCTTTTTCTTATCTGCCAATGGAAGGTAATCAAAATCACAAGACAACTAGCAAATTATGAGTTTAAATAAGGACTAAAATAGGGTCCCTTCGGGGACATCCGATAAATAAGAACTAAAATAGGACATGATAAAAACCGGTTCACAGATACAAGGTCAGGATAGGAACCGGCTCAATCTCGGATATTTTGATCTGATGTGGTTAAACATTTCTCTCAGAGTTTTGATTTGAAAGGATTCGATTAGTTTTTCAAGACAAATCTATGCTTTCTCAGGATTGTTTTGAATTAGCTCGTTTTATGGCTTCTTCCTGGTGTTCGATTTCTAAATCATTGGCATGCCTTTATTTTTCATGTTCAAGTCTTGTATTTGTTGGCTTTAGTTTTGATTTTGATTACATCATGTTGTAAGGGAGCGGAGTGGGTATGAAAGCAATGGCTTTGTTTGGGGGGGATAGAGAAACAATTTCATTTAAATAGAGTAAAAACTCAACCACCTCCAATTAAATATTTAAATAAGACAAGCTACAAAGAACAAAAGGCTGATTTTCTTGCACCAGAAAAGAGTACAAGTTCCATAAAATGATCAAAAGTAACCTCCCTCCCTGGAGAGACGACTATTCCTAGAACTCCAAAAAGTTCATAGAAATGCACGACTGAAGGTAAGCCAAAGTGCCTTTTTAATTTTGATACCATAAAAAGATGACCCACCAAAATATTGGTCAGGCTTTTAGAAAGATTGAATTGGGAGAAGCCATGGGTGTTAATTGGGGTCAATCTATAGGAGAACTCAACCAGCATTAAGAATCTTTTATACTTGTAGCCATTGCAAAACATATACGAGCTCCTTTTAATGAAAAAAATAAATTTAATGAGGATTTGCCGACTCTCCATTTATTTTGCCATACTAACCAAACCGTTTTTATGTGGTCTCTTTTCCCCTTGAAGAAAACTCTTGAGAGATTTCTGTTTTTCATGCAAGCATATAAATACAAATAAGATCAAAGGGTGCAAGAGAGTGACCTTTTCGATCGCTCATTTTTGAGGGAAGAGTACAGCCAAGAGCAGCCATTGCACTGGACCATGATACACAGCACCCGAGCTTTCCCCACCAATTCTTGTCTGAAAGTCCAGATATAGACATGGGCAACACAAACCCTGCATCTCCAATATTCTGTAAACATTAATGATATTCAGGGTTATTACAGATTCAAGCACTTTGCTGGTAATAATGTCAAACTTCTGAATACTGAATGCTAAGAAAATTTTCCTAAAGGATGCACGGATGGTTAATTTAAGACAAGAAGCCAGGTAAACAAGTAAATTTATGGAAAATCAACATGTTAATCATAACCCACAAGGGATGGCTCTTGTAGTAAAGGCTTAGAATATTTACAGTAACCCTCCCTGAGTTCAAGCCTCAAAGTAGAAAACTTTATAATTTAACAAACTAAAATCCTTATTGTTACTTAGAACTAGCCTTGGGATGGACAAAAGTCTACCTGAGGATTAGAAGGATGGGTCAAGATCATGAAGCATGATGATGAAGCCATGGTGAAATATCATATAATTTGTTACAACACAGAATCCTAATTTGCGTAAAACAGAACTCCGAACATTCACTGTCATGATTATGGAAAGGAAAGCAGTCAAAGTATTGGACTTACCACATACACAAGTAAATCCTCAATGAGGAAATAATTCCTTAATATCGGATCTACTTTTCAACCTTAGACTCATAAAATTTTGCATTTGAAATATCACCTACTTTCCCTTTCTCTATTTTTCTGTAGAGACTCACAATCTTCTTGTCCAGTTCATAATATTCTTCCATCTTCTTCATAGGTTTTAGATCCAAGTCAATGAAGTATACCTGCAATATTGTAAGCAGGTAATTTTCCACCTCACAAATAATTGGACACCTTAAAGTAGAGAAAAATATACTAGAGATACTGGCAATCACTTCTTTTTGTATACTTAGATTTGGACTAATTAGTTTTTAAACACACGGTAAATTGAAGGAAAGCTCATAACTGAAGCAATATGGCAAACATTTTACACAAGCCCAAAGAGGTGCAATATCAATGAATTCAAAAGATCCATATTGGTGAAACCTAATAAATTATTAATAGTATAAGTTAAGCAAGTCTTATTATGGAACGCCAAATGGTTGTGTGTCGTTTGCTTGATTTCAATGTTCATTAACTGTTTCTGAAAACAAACTCTCTCTTTCCTCATTCATAAATCCTTACCCTTGAGTGTCAATTGTCAAGGAAGACGAATTATAACATAAAATGCTTTCAAATATTCTGGAATCTCTTTGAAACAAAAAGCAGAATGAAAAGATGAATTGAATGTACCTTATAATCAAAAAATTGCCCTGTCGATTCAAGGCGTATTGTGTTATTTGAAGACCCCCATTCTTCACCTTCTCTTGGCCTAAAACTAATCATCAAGCTACAGTCTTTAGCAGTAGCAGCTATCAAAAAGTTTTTAACGATCTTTAAGCTTTGATCAAGAGGGAGGGAATGTAAAGAGGCATATCTATGCAATTCTTCGTCTTCATTCAACTGTCCACAAACCACACAGGGCTCTGAAATTACATCATAATATGCATGAATAGCACCTTCTATGTCCAAACTATCAAGCTTCTGGACTTCAAGAAGTCGATCCAGAACGCCAGATTTATATAAAGTTTCAGTGACAAGTTCTAGCAAGCTAGTAGTGCATAGCCCATCATCTGCCAGGATGACAGACTTGAGTGCATCTTCAAATGCTTCTCCAACAATCACGTCAGTACTCTCTGCAGAACCACCCAGTGCCCCAAATATAAGAGAGCCATTCAAAAACACTCGAAAGTTGTTTTGAGGTGTGGAAAAAAGATCCTTAATTGCTTTAAGTATACGATCCTTGGATCCAGAGAAGAGGTCTAGTGGATCATAATCACTGAATTCTGATATCTACAAAATAAATAAAGTGCAACCATAGTGAATTAAATTAGGAAATGATCAATTAGGGCAGCTAACGGCCAATTTGGAACCTCGTGAGTAGGGATTTCAAGTCATCACAGATTTTAAATGAATTCCATTGTTTGTTATTGCAAGAAAGATAATGATTTTGAAACCCGAAGTGATTTGAAATCTTATTTTTACTTTAAAAACTTTCCTGACTAGAATGGTCATTTCGCAGGATTTCATAAGATTTAGAAGTAAATTACTCATTTAACCTTGTCATATTCCAATTTTTAATTAACACATCATTGTTACAAGCCTATATTAGTAAATACTTGACTTCCTTTTCTTTTTCGGTTACCATCCTAAAACAAAATTTTAAATATATTCACTTCAAATCTTTCTCGTTCCAAACAAAGTAATTAGTTTAAAGTCATTTCTCGGATTTCAAATCATAGGATTTTAAATAATTTCTTAAACTTTCTTGAATCCAAAAGGTAGGTAAAGGAATCCTTATCACACTCTAGCCTCTAAAAGAATGGTTGAAGAGAGATTACCTCTTCTTGATGCAACTTAAGTGCTTGGTGCATTCTGAAACGAGTCATACACCTTTTAACCGCATTGGCATGGGTTATGAACCTTGAGAATGGGAGAAACCCACATTTTGGCTTTGGGGGTAAGAGGAAAACAGAACACGAAATTTAGAAGAGAGTCAAATTTAATCATTCATTCGGAGCAATGAATGCATAACTTTTTTCAAAAAAATTATTTCTCCATTGTCCTTTTGCAGTTAAAGGGTCGCAATGCTTGCAGAACTAAATTAATCAATTCCCTAAAAAAAAACCAAAATTAATACCAAAAAAGTGAGAAGTACCTTTATCTCAACAGATATGCAAGGCTCGCCTTCTAAAGCACCTGAAATAGAGAAAGTAAGCAATTCCATTACCAGAATGAAATTACGAAAACAAGTGGAAAACGATAGGGGAAAAGTAACAAGGA
Source organism: Benincasa hispida (assembly GCF_027475165.1). NCBI lineage: Eukaryota > Viridiplantae > Streptophyta > Magnoliopsida > Cucurbitales > Cucurbitaceae > Benincasa > Benincasa hispida. Next base: position 5,229,686 of record NC_143481.1, read on the forward strand.
TGCCATTATCTGCCTAATCTCATGGCTGCAAGCAAGGCAAGGCAAGGCAATTGGTAAGGTAGCATTCCATTTCGAACAGAAATACAAAATGGTAAACACATATATATTCGAGTGCTTTTTCTTAAACCATTGGCTTATATTTTTCAAAAGCATGCAGAAGACGGAGACAATCTAATCAATAAAATCATATGCAGAACAGTTGACCATTCATCATGATCATATATTGAAAAGTACGAAATCAGAACACCACAACGCATCAACAACGAGAAAACAGGGAATTAGGAAGGAAACCTTTGTCACTCCAAAAATGGCCCTCCTACATCATGATTACATGACAGATTTAAAACAATGCACATAAGATGCCAATATATAAACAAATTCAGCTAAATTTTGTCACTCGTACACTTCTAAAGCTAATCCACAAACCATCCCCAAGTGCCCAACACTTCTCCTACCTCTCATCCAAATAGGTGTGTGTGTGTGTGTGTGGGGGGGGGGGGGGGGGGGGGGGGGGGGGGTGGGTATTGTATATTGGAAACAGAGGTGAGGATGGTAGATACCAAGACTATTTTTGCATCTTGATGAGAAATTAAAATTAATGTTGGATTTTTCATTTTAAACGTGAGGTTAGCTGCTAGTACATATAGCGTACGTTGGGCAAAAGATTGTTAATGATGGTGAGGCTGGTTCATTCTAGTTGCTCCCCACTTAATGAATTGATCCAAGCAGTAGTTCTAACTTCTAGGCTTCTCTCGAGATGAAGAAATTGCCACGATGAGTAAACCCTGTTTGAATAATGTGCAAAAGCTACTATCTGCCCCTTCCTTCATTTCTCACGGAAAAGGAACCATTGGGAATAATAATAATATTTTAAAAAAAAAAAAAAATCCAGTCCATGATACTTTAAAAAGAAAATAGAACTGTGTGAAAGACAGCAAGAATGTAGACAGCTTTTTCACCTTATCCGCATGTCCGTATGTGGACAAATGACTAGTCAGACAGACTACACATGGAGGTCATCCCCTTCGTTACAAGAAACTACAGGGTACAATGATATTTAATAGAAAAGTTGAAGAAAAAATATTATTACCGTGAGGGAAAATGGAATGATCGGATAGAATAAGAACATAAGCACGCTGGGTATCAATCTTTCCAGCATTTACTCTCCAAGATGGGCGTTGACTACTCACATTCTTCTCTGCCAACTCTAAAAATTCTCTGCTTACTAAGATAAGTTTCTGCAAGTGTAAAGGGATACCACACTCAGAAATGTATATCGTGTCTACAAGCTACAAGTCATCACAGCCTCAACAACAGTTTGTATATTCAGTTTTGCAACATTTTTAATGATACAATTATACGAAGGAAAAAAAAAGTATACAATCAGCTGTATTTCTGGAATATATCAATCCACTTAAAAGAGCAAAGGAAAAACATACACCGGCATCAACGTATTTGGAACCCAATAAGGGGCTCATTACCCGCTGCACAAAGGTTTGGGCAGCAGTGTCCCTATCACTGGATGAGACAAGGTTCCCTATGTCACCCCACAACAAGTATTCATACTTGGAAAACGCCGTCGGACTCCTCGCACGTTGTGACCCATTGATGGGAGCCTTTTGTATACGCATAACTTTTCCAATCTATATCAAGAAGAAAAGTTAGTTCTAATCCCCAATTTGCCCCACACTCTTCTTTTTTATGTTGAATTTAAACCATCCCTTCATTTAGATTCTCATCTGAATCCCCAGCTGATACATACGTAAAAGCAATGGAAATCCTCGACAAATTCCCCGCCACACTTACAACAACTACAGACAAGTATCTATAACAATGTACAAACTGCCAAATTCATCCTAATAACAAAAAATCACATTTTTCTTTGTTCTTTCTTAAAGAGAAAAAAAAAAGGGAGGGATAGGTTGAACGTACAAAAGCTTGAGAGGAGCCAGCATAAGCAAGGACAAGATTAGCGGCTCCTTCGCCTCTATAGACCCAATCCGTAGCGTCCTTCTCTCTTAGTACAGTCTCCATCCCGTATTTTCGTCCTCTGAGATTTGTTTTCAAAGCGTTTGAATGAGCAGAAAAGAAATGGGGAGAAAGAAAGGAGATGAGAATAAGGAATAGTGAGAGAAAAGCAGTACCTGATCTGAAAATCGCATATAGTCGGAAGGTATCCGATGATATAAACCCTAGATCAACAGAGGAAACCCACATTCCACAATGCAGCTACGATTGAATGGATGAAACAATCAGGAAAAACGCGAAAAGAAGATGAGAAGCGAGTAATGAAGAAGAGAAAATGGAGTATGATAGTGAAATTTGGGATTTGGAGATGGAGGTGGAAGAATCAGCTCAGCGGGACGTGTCCAGCAAATGCAGGCGGATGAGATCTGAAAGAGGGAAAGGCAATTTTTGGATTACAGGATCGCTATGTTTTGTTCTATGAAACCCAATCTCTTTGGGGTTTTGGGGAGTTTTACCATATTAAATATATTAAAACTAAATAAACATTATTTTTTTCTATTTTCTTTATATATATTAAATTAATTTCAAATTCCACTTTTAATGTACTACTAGCTTCCTTTTTGTTCTAATATTATGGTATTTATGGTATTTGTTTATTATAACTTAAAAGATCAAATCATAGGGTACTAAAAATCTTGTGATAGGACCTGAGCATAGTTCGACTTATATAAAAAATATATTTTTTACTAAGAGATCAAAAGTTTGTTTGAATCTCCATTTTTTTTTCTCTCTTTAAGATTTAAATTGTGCATATGATATGTTAATGTCATGAAATCAAGTGTATAACTTTCTTGTCACATGAAACTAATTTAAGTGTAGTTTAGCCCGTTAAAACATATTTTATAGACCAAGATGTTATAAATTCAAATTTCTTACCCCACATTTTGTGTTGAAGTCTAAAAATATGAAATTGAGCATAATTTAGGAAAAGGAGATCATGCTAATTATCATTTTATAGATTGATAATTCGATCTTTTTTGTTTTTGGGTGATTGAATTTTCGACTTTTAGGGAGGAAGATTATGTCGATTGACATTGAGTTAACCTCACTTTAACGATAATTAAATCTTTTGTTTTGCAGTTATCGATGGTAATAATAGTTATTATTATAAATAAATAAATACATGTGAGTTTAAATAAAACAAGAACCCATACAAAATAAATAATTCATAAATGTAATAAGAGTTTTTTGAAGTACAAGAACTATAAACATAATTATATGAGCTCAATGACCTACTCGATTGTGTTTTGCTCGAGTCTAACAACATAAATTATGGAAATTTGAACTTCTAACTTTTTATTTGAAAATATATATATTAACTAATTGAGTTATTCTTAGATAAATATCATATTTTTACTTAAATAAATAAATAAATAAATATCGTATTTAAAAGCTTAGAGAAATTTACTTGTTGAAACTTTTATATAATAAGAGATAAATAGACACAATGTTAAAAAATTCAGAACCAATCAAATAATTTGTGATATATGTTTTTATTAATACTACTTTTAAAAATTGTGGATTAAAATTTTGTATTTGTATAGTTTAGTTTTAAATTTGTTGGTTAAAGAGGTATGAGTTCACAATTTTTAAATGCATGTCACAACTAATTATTGTCTTCCACCTTTTACCTAATAGAGAAAAAAGGTATTAAATACGAATGTAAATATTAACTCATTTTTTCTCTCGATGAAATCTCAATCTTAATCTCGTTTATTTGTCTTTAAATTATCTTAGAGGTCGATCTTCCACATATCTATAAGAATTTGTATTATCATCAAAATTACTATGATTGAATTAAAATAGGAACTGAACTAAACCAAACCAAATAGAAACAATTTGATTAGGATGAATTAATGTAGAATCCAGTCTCAATCAAAATGCCTTCTCCATATATACATATTGTTTTGAATCCATTTGTTTGGGTTGCTTTCCTCATGGATTGCGTCCCACAGCATATAAAAAAAAGACACAAACTGGTGCCTCCATTACTTGATTGTTTCCATTATTCCATACACCAATCAGAAACTCCCCTCTGTCGGCCAATTCCATCGCCCATTTTGATTTTACTCCGACCATCAATATCACTATAAATGAACTCCTTCAGTACCACACTCTGCCTCTCTGTCCCAAATCAAAATCATGCCTTTCCTCTGTTTTTGGTGCTTTGCCGCCGCGGCTACCGCCGTTGCTCTCTTCGTCGCTGTCGTTTTTTTTCGATTTTCTATGAAGAATAAGCCGCTGTATCCATCGCCGTCGAGGATTTCGCATTCTCCTCCTGGAAGCAGAGGATTGCCTCTCATCGGAGAGACACTCCAGTTCATGGCCGCTGTCAACTGTAGCAACGGCGTTTATGATTTCGTCAGAATCCGCTGCCTCCGGTAAACAAAATTTCCCTTTCTTCTTCTCTCTTTTATTTTGTCTTTTTATCTCAAAAATTGAAATGCTACGATGTGTTCGAGTTTCCATTGAAAAAAAAAAAAAAAAAAAAAAAAAACCTACGTCAGTTATTATTCCTTCCATTCAGGTCACTAAACGATTTATTAATTTATTTATTTGGGTAGATTTCACATATTTTTTAGATATTGTTATGGTGGAAAACAATTATTGGAGTTAGTATCCGAAAATTTTGGTTTGCTATAAGTCATTGTCGCGTCTTAATTATAGTGCAAATGAATTTTTGGTAACATTTAATATATTTTTTTTTTTTGAAGAGAGTAACATTTAAATTATATATATGTATAATTTAGTATTAATTATTTCATTTTACTAGTAACTTTAGGTATTCTCTCTTTAAACTCGAATTCCGAGTGGAATGAATCATTTTGATCAAATTTTCAAGAAAACGTCAGCTGTTTAATTAAATTTTTGGGATTAGTATATTTAATCCCTATTCTTCTTAAGTTTTGAGTTTAGTTTTAATTTAATCTCTAGATTTCAAATTTTACTCTTGACATATAAGTTTTGCTTCAATTTGGTCCCTATGTTTCGAGATTTACACTTTTAATCTCAATTTTTCATTAAATACTCATTTCTCTTTTGAAGTTAGTTTATGTTAATAAATTTAAAATTGTTAAAGAAATTATGATTAATTAAATTTCATTATTTTTGTCACTTTTAAACTTTCACTTCTAATTAGTTTTAATTAATTAATAGAATTGACATCAATGATTAAAAGTAAGTATTTAATGAAAATTTGAGGTTAAAGATGATCTTGAAATCTATGGACTAAGTTGAAACAAAACTCAAATCTCAAAGGTAAAGTTGTAACATTTTTAAATTTATGGACTAAACTGAAACAAAACTCAAAATTTAAGAATTAAATGTAACATTTTAAAATATAGGGGCCAACTAGAAACTAGAGTCAAAACCTATGGACCAAAAATGTATTATTCCCTCAAAGACAAATATTAATTTATACCTCAACTTTGAAGTTGTATCAATTAAAATGTGGAACTAGTAATTATATCGATTTAGACCAAGTTTATCAATTTACACATTCTTTCGTTCAACCATTACATTGTACGTATGATTCCAAGTCAATTAAACTCATAAATTTTCATAAATCAATCAATTTAAACCATTCATTACAAATTTATCTTAAAAATCATCAATGCATTTCATTCTCAAATGTGGATAGATTGATTCAAATATCAAATTTACAAGATGAACTATTGAAATGAAAGAAAATGATGAGTAGGAGACTAATTTTGAATAGGTATGGAAGATGCTTTAAGACACGAATATTTGGGGAGACACATGTGTTTGTTTCGAGCAGTGAAACGGCGAAGCTTATACTAAACGACGGCGGAGGGAGGTTCACGAAGAAGTACATAAAGTCCATTGCGGAGCTAGTCGGCCATCAAAGCTTGCTCTGTGCTCCACATCTGCACCACAAATTGTTACGAAGTCGTCTCATTAATCTTTTCTCCTCCAGTTTTTTGGCCTCTTTCGTCACGCAATTCGATCAACAGATCGTCGACGCCTTTCAACGATGGCAAACTGGATCCACCATCGTTCTCCTCAACGAAGCCCTCAAGGTAAATTCTTCAACTCCCGTTTAATACATCCATCCACTTTATAAACTTTGTTAACCATTTCCTTTTTTGGTGATGGTCGAGAGAAGATAACATGCAAAGCAATGTGCAAGATGCTGATAAGCTTAGAGAAGGAAAATGAAGTAGAGGCAGTGCAAAAAGAGGTTGCTTATGTTTGTGAAGCTATGCTTGCATTCCCATGCCGATTTCCAGGCACAAGATTTCACAAAGGCCTCAAGGTTGTTTCCTGAGCCGTTTCTCTATCCACATGCATTACTTTCCCATATATACTTCAAACTTTGCATTTTCAGGCAAGAAGAAGAATCATAAAAATACTCGAAAATGCAGTCCAGGAGAGACGAGAATCAGAGCCTCCATGTGGGGATTTCCTACAACGATTATTGAGGGAGGAGGACGGTGGAGAACCGCTATCAGATGCTGAGATCGGGGATAATATATTGACAATGTTGATCGCTGGGCAAGATACGACGGCGAGTGCCATCACTTGGATGGTGAAGTACTTGGATGAGAATCAACATGTCCTTCTAAATCTAAAGGTATATCCTTATGTCTATTCTAATTCAGTTATATTTTGATTTATTAACTTTTAATATCTTATTCTTAGTTCTATTACAAAAAATTATCTATATCTTTTATGTAACTAACTTTTAATTTATTTTAGTTCATAAACAAATTTAGGTTTACTCCATCTTAGTTCTCTAACTTTTAAAATATTTATTTTAGTATTTTGACTTTTTAACAAACCCTTTAAAATAAAATATTTTTTAAGCAAATATATAAATATATAATAACATGCTAAAGTGAGTAGTATAGGAGTTGCATAAATTTGTTAAGAAAGACTAATATAAAGTGTCGTCAAATTGACGAAAGATAATTGACATGATATTTCTCCGTTGAAGTTAGAGATTCGATCCTACACCTCCCAGTTATTGTAACTAATTACCATCTAAAATGTCGATGATTCGATTTATTATCCCTATAATTGTTAAACTAATATTTTTAAAAAAATAAATAAATATAGATAGATAGATAGATATGTGATTGCACCATTTTTCTCTTTTATTTATTATTTGAGAAGGATTGTACAAATATTATTGAATTGAAGCAGGAAGAACAATTTAAAATATTGGGCAAACAAGAAGAAAATGGGAGTTGTTTCCTTACATTGGAAGACCTTGGCAACATGCCTTATGCTGCTAAGGTAATCAACCATGTTGTCATACACTTATTTTAATTTTGAATTTTATATTATTATTATTATTTTGTATTATCATTATTATAAATATTGTAGGTAGTAAAAGAATCCTTGAGGTTAGCATCTGTTGTGCCATGGTTCCCAAGGCTAATCCTCCAAGACACTGAAATTGAAGGCAATTTCATCTTCACCTCTTCTTACAAATTTCCTTTACACTTTATATATATGGTAAATCATTAAAGACTAAACTAGAATCAATCTTTGAAGTTAACCTAAATAAACCTTTACAAAATTCATTGGTGTCATAATAGGATTTAAACATTTTTTTTTAGTCAAGAAAAAAAAGAGATTAAACATTTTGTTTAAATTTTTTTCTTTTAAATTATTGAAAGTTGGCCCAAATTGCAAAAGTGGCTTTAATAAGTAAATAAAATAAAATAAAGGTTAAAATATTATTTTGATCATTTATACTTTCATACTTGCTCAATTTTAGTCCACATACTTTCAATAAAAGACTAAGACAAGATGTGATTGATGCGTAAAATGTTGTTTGGGCACAGGTTACAAAATCAAGAAAGGATGGAATGTTAATATTGATGTGAGATCACTTCATTTAGATCCTTCACTCTACAAAGATCCTATCAAGTTTAATCCATCTAGGTTTGAGGTAACAATTGCATTATAAATTACTTTTCTATATATATATATATATATATATATATATATATATAGCATTCGTAAACTCAAACAAAATGGAATCAACGTCTACTTAGAAATAGTTGAGGCAAATCACTCGGATAAAAAAATAAAAAAATAAAAATCAAACCATCATCTTCTTCATAGAGGGAAGAAGAGAAGTTTTTGAAATCACAAACAAAATTTACAAACTCTCACATTTAAGTTTTAACATTAGCTCGAAAAAAGTTAAAGTGTTTATATAATTAAATGAATTTACTATAACCCATTAACTTAAATTTTTGGGTATATTAATGATTTCACATGGTATCATAGTAGGCGGTCGACTGTTCAAACTCTTGCAATGTTATTCTCTCTCGAATTAATGTTAATTTTCACTTGTTGGATCTTCAGGCTCACAATTGAAGGGAATGTTAGAGTGTTTATATAATCAAATTTACTACAATCCATTAACTTAAATTTGTTTGAATCAATTGATGATTTAGCAAGTTTAAGTATCTTTATAATTTGTTCACCCTGATTAACTTTGTTAATAGTTTTGGACCAAATTGAAAATTTTGAGTAAGATTAAAATATACATGTGAATAAATTTTGAAACATGTAGAGGTAGAGCTAGAGACTATTTGATTTTAAAATATTAGAAAAAATTTGAGGTTATATTAAAACTTGGTTAGAAATAAATGAATAATATTTACCCATGGGTAACGATTTTGTTATTGTAGTTTATGTTTGTTTTGTTTCAAACTTTCAATTATAGTTTTTTACATTTTCTACAGAAACACTTGAACTGTTAGCTAATTTTGAAAACAAAAATAAATTTTTGGAAACTATTTTTTTTTCAAACTTTTTGTTGGTTTTTAAAAACATTGAATAGAAAAATGGATAACATTAACATAGAAATTATGAATAGAAATACTATTTATAGGCTTAATTTTCAAAATTTAAAAGCCAAATGATTGTCAAACAAGACCTTAGTCATCTTATTTTGGATTTCGTTCTATTTTGGTTCATGTATTCTAAAATGTTTAATTTTAGTCCATATATTTTTCAATAAATCTTAAAAATAGTCTCGATATTAATTTATGATGGACATTTTTAAGATTAAAAAATGTCTCTATTAACCTTTCCTTTATAAATTTTAGAAAAAAAATTATCTATTTAGTTCTTTTTTTTTAATGAAAATTATAATTTTTTATTTAATCAATTTCAATAAAAATCAACTTCGAAGTGCTATACTTTACATTGACATGGATTAAAATTGAATCATTATAAAGATATAAACTAAATGAAATAGAGTTCAAAATATGTCGATCAAAATGATATTTTAATTGAATTTTTTTTAATACATATTAAATTTTAGGAGTTAAAAGATTTTGGTTAAAATTGGTGTAGGAAGAAGCAAAGCCCTTTAGCTTTCTAGCTTTTGGAATGGGAGGGAGGCAATGTCTGGGAATGAATCTAGCCAAAGCCATGATGCTTGTCTTTCTTCACCGCTTGGTCACTTCTTTCAGGTGACTGACCAATTATATCGTCCCTTTTCAATTTTCTATTTTCCTTTGTATTATTAATTATAATTAAAATTCATCAATTAAATTTATGTAGATGGAAGGTCATGGACTCCGACTCTAGCATTGAGAAGTGGGCGCTTTTTACCAAATTAAAGAGCGGTTGTCCGATTCTCATCACACGTATTGAGTCTTAAACTGCGTTGTATTTTAATAATATAAATTTAAGTTTTTTCTTTAAATAATTTTCTCACTTTTTCATCTTTATTATATATAAAATAACCAAGGACCAGATTCTAGAAGAGATTTTCATAAAGTATTGGACTTGGATGGTGTATATTGATGTATAAAAGTAATACAAAAGGTTGAAAATTATCACTCGATATATTAAAATTATATTCATTTATTTATTCTTTTTTTTTTTAAATAAAAATTGTCAATATGGAACCCATTTGATCACATTATAAAAATATTTCATTTATTGATCTTTATAAAAATTAAATGAGATTCATTTTAGAAGTCTTTAATACTTTGCATGTAATGTTTTTAAATAAAAAGATGCTTTTCAATGAATTCCTGATAAATGAGTGCATTGTCAATGAAGGAATATAATAGATTTTATTCAGCTTTTCTGCATTTTTCTTCCTCTACTTCATGTTTCACTAATATGTAATTTCTCTTTCATGATTGTTATTGTAAACCATTAACACTCTGCCATGTGGCACAGTTATGCTAATAAATATCGCTACACGACGATCGTTATTAGTCATGAAGGCCGATCGTCTTACTCAAATTCTTCTGTCGTTTATGCTCTCTACCAATCGTGTATTAATCTTCCTCTATTGTCTAAGTCATATCGTGTACTCTCCTTCTTGTACACTTCAGCCCAATCGTATACTTTCTGTCGCCTACACGATCAACCTAATCGTACAGTCTTCTACCTATCGTCTACACGCTTTCCCTTATCATGCAGATGCTTGTCCTATCATCCACTATTTTCTCAACAATCGTCTAGATATTTGACCAAAAACGTCTAGCCTTCTTTATCACGATCGTCTAGCTTTTCTCTCCACGATCGTCTAGCCTTTCTCCCAATGATTGTTTAGCCTTCACCTCTCAACGATCGTTTAGTCTTTGACTACGCCCTTTCTTCTTCATCCTTACATGGTATCAGAGCTTTAAAGCATCCTGCCTCCTTTTCTCATGGTGTCGAGCTCAGGTACATCCGAAGAAAACTCTACCCTCCTAGTAATATCAAACTCAGACATACATTCAACTGTTCTACCTACGACCCATATCTATATCATCTTTGTCTTTCAACCCACATGCTACTCAGTGCGTCCCTCCCCCTACTTGAAATCCTTTCTACCCTCTGCAATATGGCCTTCCACCACCACCCCTTCACCCTCACTATGTCGGTGTCCCTAACCATCATCCATTTCAAAATTCGATACCGATTAATCCCTTCCCCACTCTTTCTTCCCCACAATCCCCAGCCGCAAACTTCCCTCACATGTCTCAATCCCTCACCGTCAAGCTAAGTGATTCAAACTAGCTCCTCTGGAAGAATCAACTTCTTAATCTCATCATGGGCTATGCCCTTGAAAGCTTCATCGATGGCACCTATCCTCAGTCACCGAAGTACGTAGACCCTCAGTAAACTCAACTCAATCCCCATTTTTCCTACTGCCAGAAGTGTAATCGAACAATCATGAGCTAGTTTTATTCCTCCCTTAATAAAGATAAGATGGGAGAAATCGTTGGATATGAATCCGCGCTGGAAATATGGGAAGCCCTTCGCACAGTCTATGAATCCTCCTCCACAACCCGAATAATGGGCTTGTGTTCTCAACTTTAGAAGATAAGAAAGGATGGCATCAATGTTTCTCAGTACCTTGCCAAAATAAAAGACATTGCCGAAAAATTTGCTGCTATCAGAGAACCACTATCCTACCGTGACCACATTGCATACATCCTTGAAGGCTTTGGCACTGTATACAGCTCGTTCATGACCTCGATTCAGAACAGGACTGATCGCCCATCTATCTTCGATGTCTGCAGCCTCCTTATCGCATATGACTGTCGGCTTGAATCCTAGTCTACTATGGACCAACTCCAACAGATACAAGCCAATGTCGCCCAACTCTCACTCCAACCTTGACGTCCTCACTGGCCGCAACCTACCAGGTCATCTTTCTGACCTTCTCAAGCTCTTCCAGGTATTCTCTCTAACCCTCATTTCTCTGATATGCCTGCTACAAACTATACACCTCATCGACCATCCACCCGAGCTCCACGACCAACAACCCATCAACCATCCCAATCCTCAAATCGCCTGCAATGCCAAATCTGTAACAAGTTTGGCCATACAGCTTTGTCCTACTACAACATTGACAATCCAAAATATAGAACTATCCAACATCCTCAAGCTTATTTTGCTCAAGCCACACCAATCCCACCACAACCGCTGTCCTACATTACTACCCTATGCTCCAACAACCAATCACCCTAATGAAGGCTGGTATATGGATTCCGGCACCACTCATCACATGACCCATGACCTTTCCAACATCCAACAATCTGTCCCTTATTATGGTGGTGAACAAGTTGTCGTAGGAAATGGTAAGCCCCTTCCCATCTCTCACACTGTTCTTCTTCTTTCCTTTCATCTATATCGCACACTCCTATTCATCTTCACTCTGTTCTTCACACACCCTCGATATCTCGAAATTTAATTAGCATCGATCGTTTGTGTTATGATAAAATGCTTATGTCGAATTTTTTCGTGAATCCTTTGTTGTGAAGGACCTTCAAACCAAGAGTTCACTCCTCCGTGGCACACTTGATCGTGGCCTATACAAGCTCTCTGTCAATCCATCGACTACACGATCAGTTCATCCCTCATCTCATCCAACTTCTTTCATTTTAGTGCTCACGGATTTCTCCTTATGGCACCGTCACGTAGGACATCCCTCTCCTCCAGTAGTTCACTATGTGTTATCTAAATGCAAACTGAAGTACAAAAATAAGTCCAATGTATCAGTTTGTGAATATTGTCAAATGGCCAAGAGCCATCGTTTACCTTTTCAAACGTCTAATTCTCGTCCACCCTCTCTCTTCAACTTAGTGTAAGTCGATGTATGGGGTCTTTCCCCAATCAATTCAATTAATAGATATAGATTTTTCTTGCTTTTTATCGATGTTTTCTCTCATTTCACTTGGATCCATACAATGAAAACTAAATCTGAATTTCTGCCATGTTTTCTTAAATTTCAAGCTATGATTTCGAATCAAATTTCCATCACCATCAAATCAATCCAAACTGATAGAGGATGGGAGTTCAAAGCTCTCTCTCCCACACTAGACAAACTTGGCATAATCCATCATCTCTCCTGTCCTTACACACCTCAACAAAACGGCACTATCGAACGAAAGAATAGGCATGTCGTTGAATTTGGTCTAGCCATGCCTGCTCACTTCTCTGTCCCACAAATCTTCTAGTCTTTCGCCTTCCACACTGCCACCTATCTTATCAATCGTCTACCTACGCCTCTTCTTGGCAATAAGTCACCCTATGAAACGTTGTACTCCAAACAACTCCTAAAAGTCTTCGGCTACACTTGCTCCCCTTTCCTTCGACTGTTTAATGAAAACAAACTCCAATATAGATCACACCCGTGCGTATTCTTAGGCTATTCATCTCTGCATAAAGAGTATATTTGCCTCCATTGCACAATCGGTCGAATTTATGTCTAGGCATGCCATCTTCAATGAAAATGCCTTTCCTTTTCTTGATAACCATCCCTCAGTCACTTCTCCCTCACCCTCTTCCTCACAAGTTTTTTCCATTCCTATTCTATTCGGTTCTTCTTCCCCACATTAAGTTTCTACCAATTCCGATAGCAACAAAGTTCATCACCATCATTCCCCTCACCTGCATCCTTCTACACCAATATCCTCCCTCCATCCCACACATTCATCTACACCTCCCAACCAATCACCTGAACCACCAACCAATCCACCAGCCCCTACTATTCCCTCTCCCTCACCACCACCTATATCTACTTTCCCTACTTCCCCACACCCCATCCCCACCACCTCTGAACCAACACCACCCTACCTCTCACAACCAATAACCACCCCATGAACACACGATTTAAGATGGGAATCTTCAAACCAAAGGCATGGCTGTTCAAGGTTACTGACTTGGATAAAACAGAACCAAGATCTTATCCAAGCTGGAAACAAGCAATGCTTGAGGAATATGAAGCACTCATCAGAAATAATGCATGGTCTCTTACAACTCTGCCCCAGGATCGCAAAGTCATTGGCAGCAAATGGGTGTTTAGACTCAAATAAACTTCATCTGGTGAGATTGTTCAATACAAAGCTCGTTTGGTCGCTCAAGGCTTCAACCACGACTATGGTATCGATTACTTTGAGACCTTCAGTTCAGTAGTCAAGCCTACCACCATTCGACTTGTTCTATTAATAGCTTTGTCTAAAGACTGGATCCTTAGGCAACTTGATGTCCATAATGCCTTCTTCAATGGTGATCTATCTGAGGAAGTATACAAGCAACCTCCTGGTTTCATCAGTGAAAAACACCATGATCACGTATTACTGCTACACAAGGCACTGTATGGCCTCAAGCAAAACCCTTTGCATGGTTCTCCAAGCTCAGTGTAACGGTCATGCTTGTCCAGGGCCTGTTGCCCATGGCCGCATGCTCAATCCAACCCCCTTCTAGCATATTTTCATGTCCTGTATTGTATTAGTTTAGTTAGCTTGCTTTCTTTACATTTTCATTGTAAGTGACCACTCGCCCTTTTGCATATGCAAGGGCGCCAGTTGGCTTTTTGTTCAGAATGCACTATATGGGGATAAGACTAACCATCATTTCCTCATACCCGGAGTAGTACTCTATAAAGCCGTTGTTGTTGCTTATTGCTTTCTAGTCTACTACAATCTTTCTTTCTTTATTCACACTCACAAATCTTCTTACGAAAACCTTTTCTCTAAACCCGTTTTCTAAAACCGTTTTCCCTAAAACGGGGGTGGAGGTTGCAAGAGGCACTCGGTGTGCCATCGGCAGTCCGTAATCGAGTTGGCTGCTTGTTCGTGAGCGGGAACAAGTGCCGCACAATCGCTAAGAGAAGCTTCCGAAAAAGCGATTGTGACAGTTGGTATCAGAGCTAGGTTGGCTTATAGAAGGAAGATCAGTGATCATGTCGGCGACGAAGAACCTGAACAAGTCCTATGTGGACAGATGGGTAGAGATGGAAGAGCAAATGCTCTACCTGAGAGAGGTCCCAGATAATGTTCGTTTCCTTGAGACTCGGCTACAAGAAGTTGCCGAGAAAGCCGATGGAATTGATGCGGTGGTAGGCCGCCTAGACGGATTACCCGTCAGAGAATTGATGATGAGGGTAGAGACCCTCGAGACCAAAACAGTACGGTCCAGCAACTTTGAACGAGGCGATAGCTCCTCGGGTTCTGTTGCCCACATAGAGGAGCATGTCGAAGAGCTGGACAGCTCCCAAAAAGCAATACTTCAGATGGTAACCGACCTATCTGAAGACTTTCGATCGGCCCTGGATGTCGTCAGAGCCGAGATAGCGGATGTGAGTGCTAGGGTGAATCTCACCATCCGAGCGGTAGGGAACCAAGCCCCACCTGGGGGCGCAGTGGCAGTAAGCCGAATAAAAATCCCAGAACCGAAACCCTTCTGTGGGGTGCGAGAAGCGAAAGCCCTGGAAAATTTTATCTTCGACCTTGAGCAATACTTCAAGGCGACGAACACAGTGACTGAAGAGTCGAAAGTCACAATAGCAACGATGCATCTAATTGAAGATGCAAAACTGTGGTGGAGATCACGATTTACAGACATACAGGAAGGACGTTGCACTATTGATACTTGGGATAGATTGAAACAAGAACTTCGTTCGCAGTTCTTCCCTGAAAATGTTGAGATCTTGGCTCGACGAAAACTCAGAGAGCTAAAGCAAACAAGTAACATCAGGGACTACGTAAAACAGTTTGCAGGACTCATGTTGGACATACGAGATATGTCCGAAAAAGACAAGGTCTTTTGCTTTGTGGAGGGGCTGAAACCGTGGGCGAAAGCAAAACTATATGAACAGAGAGTGCAGAATCTCCCCTCTGCCTATGCGGCAGCTGAACGACTATACGACCTTAGTACTGACTCACAAGATGTGAGGAAGCAATCAACTTCCTCAAATGAGGAAAACAGAAACAGCCGTTCCAGCCCTCCCAGGCCTGAGGGAGGAGACAAGAACACAGAGGGGGACCGTAAATCATCCCAACCGAGATCAGGAAACAACTGGCGGGGGCCGCCACAACAGCATAACAATTACAATCGCCCCCTGTCTTGTTTCATATGTAGAGGGCCACACAGGGCGCATGAATGTCCAAATCAAACTGTGTTCAATGCTTTTCAAGCCACATTAGCCTCTACCTCCGGAGACGAGGCTGAACTAGAGGAGACGGTAACCGAGCCAGCGGCAGAAATTGAGAATCCCAGGATGGGGGCATTGAAATTCCTGTCTGCACTCCAGAAGAATATGGGAAAGGCGACGGAGCCACTAGAGAAAGGTCTCATGTATGTGGACGCTTGGGTCAACCAAAGATCGGCCAAAACCACTATGGTTGACTCTGGGGCTACCCATAACTTCATGGCGAAAACGGAAGCTCGCCGCCTGAACTTGAATTGGGAAAGAGATGCAGGAAAGATGAAAGCTGTGAATTCCGCAGCCCTTCCGATTTCGGGGATAGCGAAGAGAACTCCGGTAAAGTTAGGAGACTAGAAGGGCCTCGTCGACTTCGTGATTGTCAAGATGGATGATTTCGATGTGGTACTGGGGATGGAATTCCTACTTGAACATAAAGTCATACCAGTGCCCCTCGCCAAATGCTTAGTCATTACCGGATCTACACCGACCGTAGTCCAAGCCAGTATCAAGCGGCCAAATGGAGTGAGAATGATCTCAGCCCTCCAATTGAAGAGGGGCCCGGCCCACAATGAACCCACGTTCATGACCATCCCAGTAGAATCGGTTGAGTCCACTGAAGAGGAGATCCCCCAAGACGATCTATTTGTCTTGGAAGAGTATCGGGACGTCATGCCGAAAAGCTTGCCCAAGTCCCTACCCCCACGAATGGGGATTGACCATGAGGTTGAGTTGTTGCCAGGGGCAAAGCCGCCTGCCAGGAAGGCATATCAGATGGCCCCGCCCGAATTGGCTGAGCGTCGGAAACAGTCAGACGAGTTGTTAGGTATGGCTCAGCTTAGCTTCAATAGCCAGCAGAGTTCCGCGATCGGAAAGGCGGCCCTCGAAGTGTGCGACAGACAGCCACTCAGGCCACACTTGGTGGACCACCCTTATGCAGGCAAAAGTCCTCAGGCACATAACTTCACTAAAGAGTGGAGCAAAACCCCTGAGATAGCTCGCGCCTACCTAGAAAGAGCATCAAGGAGGGGGAAGAAATGGGTTGGTAAGAAGCAGAGGGCCCTTGAGTTTCAAGCTGGGGACAAGGTCCTGATCAAGCTACGACCGGGACAGTTTCGGTTCCGAGGCCAGAGAGACCAACGGCTAGTAAGGAAATATGAAGGTCCAGTGGTGGTAATTGAGAAGGTCGGGAGAACCTCATATAGGGTTCAGTTACCCTCATGGATGAAGATTCATCCTGTCATCGGTGTGAGCCTCCTGAAGCCCTATCATCCTGAACCCAAGGATGGACAGCGGAACATGCTAAGGCGCCCATCAGTCACGATGAAGAGTTTTGCTGAGAAAGAAGTTGCACAAATCTTGGGTAAACGTACGCGCCGTAGTGGAAGACCCAGACGAGAACTGACAGAGTTCTTAGTGAAATGGAAGGATCTCCCCGACGAAGAGATCAGTTGGGAGCGGGCCGAAGACTTGAAGAATGCAGCTCCGGCCATCGCAGGTTTTGAACAAGGTCGGTTGACGGGGACGTCAACCAATTAAGTGGGGGAGAATGTAACGGTCATGCTTGTCCAGGGCCTGTTGCCCATGGCCGCATGCTCAATCCAACCCCCTTCTAGCATATTTTCATGTCCTGTATTGTATTAGTTTAGTTAGCTTGCTTTCTTTACATTTTCATTGTAAGTGACCACTCGCCCTTTTGCATATGCAAAGGCGCCAGTTGGCTTTTTGTTCAGAATGCACTATATGGGGATAAGACTAACCATCATTTCCTCATACCCGGAGTAGTACTCTATAAAGCCGTTGTTGTTGCTTATTGCTTTCTAGTCTACTACAATCTTTCTTTCTTTATTCACACTCACAAATCTTCTTACGAAAATCTTTTCTCTAAACCCGTTTTCTAAAACCGTTTTCCCTAAAACGGGGGTGGAGGTTGCAAGAGGTACTCGGTGTGCCATCGGCAGTCCGTAATCGAGTTGGCTGACTTGTTCGTGAGCGGGAACAAGTGCCGCACAATCGCTAAGAGAAGCTTCCGAAAAAGCGATTGTGACACTCAGCACCTGCCTGACACAATGGGGTTTCTCTAATACAAAGTCTGATACATCAATGTTTATTTTTCGAAACTCCCATACTTTAATTATTTTCCTTATCTCTATCGATGATATAATTGTTACTGGAAATAGCCCTGCCACTATTTAGCACTTCATCACTTGCTTGAATACTCAGTTTGCACTTAAAGATATCGATGATCTATCTTTTTTCCTTGGCATTTAGGTGCTTTGCTCTTTAGACCACCTACATTTGTCTCAGTCCAAGTTCATTCATAGTCTTCTTGATCGTGCACAACTCACTGACTGTAAGCCAATTCACTCTCCAATGGTTGTTGGCACCTCATTGTCCTTCACCGATGGACAATTGCTGAACAACCCCTCTGAATACAGAAGCCTAGTTAGTGTTCTTCAATATTGTACGCTGACCAGACTAGACATCAGCTTCAGTGTCAATAAGCTCTGTCAGTTCATGCACGCCCCAACATCTTCTCATCTTCAAGCAACAAAACAGCTCCTTCGGTACCTCAAAGGCACAACCAATCATGGTATTCTTCTAACAAAGTCCCTTGTTTTGGCTCTGACTTGCTACATAGATGCCCGTTGAGCTAGCTGCCCGGATGACAGGAGAATGATAAGTGGTTTATGTGTCTTTCTTGGTTCAAGCCTCATTTCATGGAGCTCTTCTAAGCAAAAGGTTGTCTCTCGATCCAGTGCCGAATCAGAATATCGTGGCTTGTCCAATGCTGCCGTTGAGGTGTTATGGATCCAATCAGTTCTCACCGAACTTGGTGTAAAAGACATATCCACCACTCTACTGTTTTGTAACAATCTAAACGCCACCGACATGGCAGCCAATCCTGTGTTTCACAATCACATAAAACACCTTGAGATTGATCTTCACTTTCTTAGAGAAAGGTTGCCTCCAAATAACTTTCAGTTCGATTTCTTCCCTCTGAGGATCAGCTAGCCGACATCATGACCAAAGCCTTATCAAGTCCTCGCTATCTCAGTATTAAGACCAAGCTTACAGTTGCGGCAGCTTCTCGTTCGCTTGCAGGGGGATGATAAATGAGTGCATTGTCAATGAAGGAATATAATAGAATTTATTCAGTTTTTTTGCATTTTTCTTCCTCTGCTTCATGTTCCACTAATATGTAATTTCTCTTTCATGGTTGTTATTATAAACCATTAACACTCTGCCATGTGGCACTGTTATGCTAATAAATATCGCTACACAACGATCATTATTAGTCGTGAAGGCTGATTGTCTTACTCAAATTCTTCTATCATTTATGCTATCTACCAATCGTGTAGTAATCTTCCTCTATCGTCTAAATCCTATTGTGTACTCTCTTTCGTGTACACTTCAACCCAATCGTCTTCACTCAATCGTGTACTTTCTATCGCCTACACGATCAACCTAATCGTGCAGTCTTCTACCTATCGTCTACGCGCTTTCCCTTATCGTGTAGACACTTGTCCTATTGTCCACTCTTTTCTCAACGATTGTCTAGATATTTGACCACGATCGTCTAGCTTTTCTCTCCACGATCGTTTAGCCTTCACCTCTCAACGATCGTTTAGCCTTCACCTCTCAACGATCGTTTACCTGCCCTTTCTTCTTCATCCTTACAATTCCTACCTATTCAATTTAGGATTTCATGAAAAGATAATAATTTAAATCGTTTTTATTTGACATATATATAATAAATACAGAAAATTCTTATAAATAGAAAAAACTAAAAAATATTTATACTTAAAGTTCAAATACTTTGGAACTTTTTATTATAAAGTGTAAATAATTTTAAATATGTTTTGTATTTAAAAGGGTCCTCATAAAAACATATAAATAAAAGATGGGTTTTTAGTTATCATATTCATATTTCTCGAATTATAATCAACAAGTTCCAATACTACTTATGAAATTACTATATATATCTCAAGATTTTTTTTTTTTTTTTAAAAAAAAGACTAATGTCGCACCACCTCCCGAGCCTGCCTCTAAAACTTGAAATGAGAAGTGAAGATGGCAGATACCACCCTTTTGTGATACTTACTGTCCATCTAAACCTTTTTCACTCATTAACCTTTAAACCAAGGATATAAACAAATATTTGGCTAAAATCATTTTATTACAAACAGTATAACGTTTATACAACTTCAAGACTTAACTACAAAGTTTACAATAACAACTTTAAAATTGGGAAGTGTGGCTGTGGCGTGGCACACCTTAACCTTAGCAGCACCTTAGAACTCCTCATCTTTCGATACTCGGGAAGAAAAACATGAAAGAAAAAAATGAGCTTTAAAAAGCTCAGTGAGTGGTAAGCAACTTCTAGAGTCTCTTTCAACTCACAATAATACAAGATATTACAACTACGAGGTTAACATTCAAACCTCTGCCTCGAATGAGTCTGTTCCTAACTCTACCTACACACACAGTAGATAGTTAAACTAATACTAATCATAAATGTATACTCTCCTGTGTTCCCTATATGCATATAGATCCCTGCTTATGGGCTCAGAAGCTTGGTCTATTGATCTTCTGACCATCCCATACGAGGTTCTTCTCACTAACTCAGGAACTAGGCCTCATGGCCCCCTGACCATCTCGTGAGGTTTTGCTCCAAGCTCAGGAACTAGGTCTGTTGACCCCCTGATCATCTTGATCACATATTCTCATTCTCGTTCTAAATACTCATTCACAACATGAACATAAACATGAAATATATGCTTAAGACCTTAAAGGAAATACCATTCACCTTGGTTGGCAAGAACCTTTCTCTCTAGAAGTTCCTTGGTTTCCTCGGGCTCCCTTTTGAACCCTAAATTCCAGATTCAACTTCAAGTTTAGATTACCCATTATTCTAGACCTTATTTTGAGACACTTTCTTCTACGAATAGGTTTATAAATGTCTCAGGATGCTTACCTTAAAATATTAGCTTAGAACTTCTCGTGGTTTGACCAGAATTCTCAAATCATTAAGACTGGCTCAAGCTTATCCGAGAGCTCGACCCTTCTGTCTTTTCTTCACTCTCCAGCCTGAATCATTTGAGCTTCCTCTTCGGTAGCCCTGTCTTGAAAACTAGACTCTCAGAGCTTTCAAGAGGCTTTTAAATCACTCAAAACTCACAAGTAGTTTGGGAGAACTCCTCATTTCGAGTTGATACTACTTCATGATCTTATTGTCTGATAGTATCTCCTTCTCTTGGAACCACTTGATCAACGCATGGTCTTGCTATCAACACATGCCCTTCATGATCAATGCACAGCTTCTTTCAAATATGCTCTCAAACACTATTTCTAATGTCCTTTGAAGAGGATTTTTGTTATGAATTGAAGAGAAGCCTTGTGGTGGTATTTATAAGCTTTAGGAACCTATCCTCATCATCTCTTTAAGGCTCCAACGCATGACACCTCCTACTTAGGAACTTTGGAATGTCTTCACCATGTTTTTTCACCACCTACTTCCATGCCACTCACCTACTTCCATGCCACTTCCTACTCGCATAAAGTTTGGGTTGTCTTCCTTGCATGAAACCCTATTTGTCCATCTTCTTCTAACTTAAGTTCAACCTCTTCTCGGTTAGCCACTTGTCTGGATGAAATTATCAGCTTATAGTTCTCTTATCATCACATCACTTATGTCATACTAACCTTAAGGCATCGTAAGTCATTGCTTGGCCACATACTCCTCTCCTTGCATGGCTCACCCTTGGCATATGTGTTCAATGAGGACTATGATACTACAAGAATTTTGGGCTTTAATGTCAGTTGAAAAAAGTAAAATCAGATGTGTAATGTCGGTTTTAAACCGACATTAAAGACCTGCTTAATTCATCCTCTCACTTTCTATTCCCCCCCCCCCCCCAATTTTTTTCATTTCCCTCGTCACTCTCCCCTTATTTTCTTTTTCCTCTCATTCTCACACTTTCTTCTTCAGACCCTATTCTTTCTTACTTCTCTCTTCCAAACTCTTGTCATTCGTCCATCGATCATGGGTAAAGAGTTTGTCGTGGTGTAGATTTGGCCTCCATGCAGGTCTGTGTTGGGTTTTATGTCCTAAAACTCGTGGTTTGTAAACATTAGAAATTATTCTGAGAATTCGATAAAGTTGTTGAATATATTGTTTTTTAGAAATCCAATAAACCTAAGTCCCTTGACTATTATATGAGTACTTGAACTTTATGTGGAGTCATACAAGTGAATCAGGTTCAAGTAAATAGTCAAAATGATCTATAGTATATGAATAAGATTGGGTACCTTATTCTGGTAACACTATTGGATGCGACCTACTCTGTACTTGTTACAAAGTGTTGTAAAGTGCTACAAACGAAGTGATCCTAATTCATGCATGTTGAGATATGAGGAGTGGGGGTGTCCTGTGCAAATGAGTTTTGTGCAAGATCGGACCATGAAACCTGTGACTCTTACTTTATAACGATGTTTACTGTATAAGACTGACTATTTCAAAGCGATGACTTAGGTAACTTAACCTTAATCCTGAGCTAACTATGAACTTCTGTTTGTTCGGAATTATCCTTTGATCTGCAAATGGTGAGAGTAGACCAATTACCTCTACTCAATAAGCTTACTATTTTGGAGATAAGACCAGATGAATAGCTGGGAACATGGGGTACAAGAGGGAATTCACTCTTACCCAATTAGGGTTAGTAGAGAGGTTGTTTCCTTCAAGTGCTAATTCTGGGTCCTGAACAAGAGGTCTCACCCTCTCATTGGCCTGAGAGGGATCTGATTTGTTGATTGGATCACAAATCAATTGTTCATTAGGGGATCAGTGAAACTTAAGGAACAAGTGGTAATTTCGGGGGTAAAATAGAGATTCGACCCAACCGTTATTATGAGTAACCTGTGAAGGGTTAACTTACTAATCATGGTTATATCAAGTGGACATAATATATCTACAGTGAGGGGAGTTCAACTATGAGCTTTAGTGGAATCACCCATTAGTTAACGAATAGGGGTTAGATCGGTCTAATGAGTTTAGCTGATTAATCTCGGATCGTTAGAGTCCATGATCTGTAGGTCTGCGAGGTCCCTCTATTAGCTCGTAAATGGGAAAGCTTTAGGGTAGCTTGAGAAATTGATTTGAAATGTTCAAATTAAACAGAACAAGAGAATAAATATTTAAATATGATTTAAATACATGAAGATGATTATTGTGCAAAAATTAATTTAATATTTGATATTAAATTAATTAATTTAAGAAATTAAATTTTGAATTAAAATGGTTTAAAATCATTTTTTGTTTTAAAAAGAAAATGGAAAAACAATTTGCATGGTTGCACAAAATGGAAAATGGATTTTCTCCATTACCATCATCTTTATGCTCACACAAAAACCATTATCTTCTCAACTTTGATTCTCCAAACATGAGCTGCAAGCTATACACTCCATCACTTTTCATGTTCATCTAAATATATAAAGAATATTAGAGTTGTTAAAGAAGAGGTATACAGAATTTTGAGAGAAAAACTTCGGTGAAGAAGAATTTGTCTTCTTCAATTTGCTGTTTTGAGATTTCCTTGTTTCTTCACATCTTCAAGTTGTTCTTGAGTCCCACAACTCTGCCTAAAGCTCCAAGAACATAGTAGGAAAGGCTTTGAGGTGGTTCACGTTGATATCAAGTGAAGACAGCAGCTAAACAGACATTTTTCTTGAAGTGTTCATTAAAGGTATGTTCTGAAAACCCATTTTTTATGAAGAGCATGCTTTAGTTTTTACCAAAATTAGTGAATGCTTATGGATCTTTGATACTTCCACTGCATGCTGTTTAACTCTTACAATTGGTATCAGAGCATCTTTTAAACTTTCAATTCGGTCTAATTTTGGCAAGGTGGGTGTTTTTTCATGAGATATATGAAACTGTTGCACTGCTATGGTTTTCTCTGTTTTAGAATCTTAATTCTTTTTAATTTCTCAATTAAATTTGTAATTGGCTCTTGTTTTACGAGCATTTTTGTGTTAGCAAGAGTCTGTAATTTATTTGAAGTCATTAGAGTTGAAATTAAGATGTAATTGAAGAAACAAGCGAAAAAGGTCGAGCTGCTATTCCAAAGTTTTTAGCTTCTGCTTAAATTTATTGTTGAGGTCCAGTTGTTAAACAATTGTTTAGCTCCAGACGTTACACGATGAGAAGAAAAGCTAAACTTTGTTTATTAATATGCGCTGGTCGTTGTGATGTTGAACACTAAACGATCGTGTACCTGTGGGAGCTAAGCGATGCGTTCATTTGCTATACGATAGCATTACGCAATCGTTTAGTTTTAGTCGTGGGAACTAGATGATATGTTGTTTTTGCTAAACAATGGTACTATATGATCGTTTAGCAACAATACACGCTAAGCGATGCGATGAAGTGCTACGCGATAGCACTGAGCGATCGTTTGGTCGTGGAGCTAAGCGATCATGTAGATAAATGCTATGCGATGCGATGATGTTCTATACGATAGAGCTATGCAATTTTTTAGTTGCGGCGGATACTAAACGATAACTTGAATACACTAGGCAATGGTGTTATGCAATTGCTTAGTACTATGTGATGGAGCTAAGCGATTGCACTACGATGGAACTAAGCGATCGTCTGGTCCTATGCGATAGAGCTAAACGATCGTCTAGCTTCCAGCAAACACTATGCGATCGTGTACTTCCTCTCAACCAAGGCAACGAGGCTAGATGATACCTCCAGGCGTTACACGATCGATCTTAACCACATATTGGGGTTGGGCCGAGAGCAACCGGTTCGACCGGTTTACTCAAGGTTCAATCTGGTTCAGCCTCAAATGGTCGTGGTTGGTCAGGTTCAGGCTTTGTTGGTCTGGTTTAGACTCATCCAGCCCAGCTCAAGTTGTTTTGGGTTTGGTTTGGAGCGGTTCAAAGACGGTTATGAAGCTGTTTGTAATAGTTAGCTATCTATTTGCTTGTTTATGCCAAAACGAAAACCATAACAGTTAGTATTTAATTGTTTATGCATGAGATGTATGTGATAATTAAATAAATTCATGTATATGCATACAATATGTCATGTAGATTTAAAACCTCACCATAGGAAGCATGCTACATGCATTAAAAGTATGTTATAAAATGTTATAAAATATAGTATGCATGTTAGGGTTTATTTTATTTAATATAATAGTTATATTAGATATTGAATGCATTTGCTGTTTGTCGTGGATGTTTAGCATGTCTAATTTTGTAAGTTTGTTATAAAATTGGTTAGACGTTTAAAATCCATAACAAAGAACAGTTGCATGCTCACTTAGGTTAACCACTTGTTTTAATAGTTAAAATAGGTCATTAAACTTGTAAAACTATGGTTACAAACTCAACCGGTATATAATCCTATCGAAGGCTAGGGGTATTTAAGTTGACGGTCTATAGAACACATCTTACCTGGGGATTATAGCCGAATAATTGAGCGTTGGTAATCAGTTTTATGAGCATTTGTGAGCGATGTGAGGTAATAAAATGGTTTATCACCTAGACATTGTAGGTTAAATCCAATGATAAGAGTTATATTTGAATAAACTACTTAGATAGGTTGTATGAAATTAGTTGTCTTGCCTAAGTAAAATACCCAAACATTTAGAATACTTCAGTGGGAGAATAAAAGTTATTAACTCTCACGTCCTCAAGAGTTCACACCGTGAGATCCATGCTCGGCTTCTTGCCGATTTTACCTCGACTGCTCCATACAGAATGTGGGTCAATAACAAGGTGAATGGGGGAAGTCGTTCATAGTAAGTGGGTGAAGGAAATGTGTCAACATTGTCCTATGGTCTCCTCCATTAGTTTGAACGTCGTTATGCCTGCTGTCATTTTTCATGCAGCACTAGCTAATCGTTAACCACAGTTATCCCTACGGAGGGTTGTAACATAGGATTCAGAACAACCTAGGCTTCAATAAAATGAATACGGTCTTATAGTTCCGTCTTGGGTATTGTCTTCTATTTCAGAGGCATACTCATACCGTTCTATAAGATCTAAAAAATGGTGGGTCTACACTTACAATACTTACTAAGTGTTAGTAATGATCTTGACCGAAAACGATAACTAAATGACTATTAGAATATGAGTTATTTTGGAGATAGTATTTGGTCAAGAACTGTTTTGTTTTTGTGAATGAATTCTTGACTGCCCTATGGTGGCATTTGTTCTAAATCACTTAAGTATCGTTGCAAAAAAATAATGATTATGGGTACATTATCACTTTGCTAAAACTTGATTGGATTTAAAAGCAATTCACTTATAAAATTTGTTTATAATTTCAGAATGACGAGTTCTATTATACAATTGTTGGGCTTCGGAAAAATTGATTAGGGACAATTATGTAAACTGGAAATCAAATTTGAATACAATACTCACGATAGACGATTTGAAATTTGTTTCAATGGAGGAATGTCCTCCCATTCCTAGCTCAAATACCAACCGAATTATTCGGAAGCATTTGATAAATGGATTAGGGCTAATGATAAAGCCCGTGCTTATATTCTCGCCAACCTATTTGACGTTTTGGCAAAAAAAAAAAAACGAGGGTATGAACATTGCCAAAGAGATTATGAAATCTCTAAGAGGGATGTTTGGACAACCGTCCTTCACCCTGAGGCATGATGCTATCAAATACATTTACAATAGTCGCATGAAATAGGGGACCAATGTTCATGAACATGTCCTAGACATGATGGTCCACTTTAATGTGGCTGAAGTGAACGGTGCTATGATGGATGAGAGAAGTCAAGTTGGTTTTATTCTAGAATCTCTTCCGAAGAGTTTTCTGCAATTTTGTACCAATGCCTTGATGAATAAAACCAAATATAACTTGACAACTCTACTTAATGAGCTACAGACTTTTCAGACCATGTTGAGAACTAAGGGTCTAGAACCAGTACCATAAGTAAATGATGCTTCTGCTGAGAAGAAAGGAATGTCCTCCAAGCCTGAAGTTGCCTTGTCTTCGCAGACTAAGAGTATTCTAGTGAAGAAAGATAAAGGGAAAGGGAAAAAGCTTGTTGGTAAGAAGAGCAAGAAAACCGTTGCAGAGAAAGAGAAATGTTTCCACTGCAACGAGCTAGGGCACTGGAAGAAAAATTGCCCTAAATATCTTACAGAGAAGAGAGCAGAGAAAGGCAAACAGGCTGTTTAGATCCTGGAGACCGTTTGCTCAGCTCATCTAGTAGGAGAAGTTGCTGATGAAGATGTAAATTATCTGTTTTTGTTAAATCTTGTAATGAACCTTTTGTACATATTTTTTTTGTTATGAATGAAATGTTTTTTTTTTCAAAAAATATGTTTGTTCTATCTCATAGCAACTTCTGTTAAGAATCAAATTGTTAATAGCCATCAGCAAATATTCAGATATTTAAATAGCTAAGATCGAAGTATAATGAATTTAAGATTTCTAGTTCTAACTGTTAACAAGAGTTGTTAAGGCAGGTCAGCCCATCTTAATCAAAGAGTTAAGAGTACCTCAATGTAGTGGGAGGAAAATGTGCTTCCTAGACATTATTGAGAATTAGATGAATTCCCCATAAGAAACCTATTTGTATACTAATATGTTTACAATGATTCTCTCGACTAAAGTATTTAAGAATCATCTAGTAAGACTAGAAATACCAGAGGTTAATAACCTAGGACAAGTGGGAGAAATATTAGGTATGAGATACCAAATGGTAAAACCATGGGTATGGGATGCCCTAATTTATTGTATTTCTCTATAAAACTCAGAAATTCAGTCTTATATATCAGATATATAAGTTACCACTGGAGTTTTAGTCCAAGTGGGAGTTTGTTGGGTTTTATGTCCTAAAACTCGTGATTTGTAAACATTAGAACTTATTATGAGAATTCGATAAAGTTGTTGTTGGATATATTGTTTTTTAGAAATCCAATAAACCTAAGTCCCTTGACTATTATATGAGTACTTGAACTTTATGTGGAGTCATACAAGTGGATCAGGTTCTAGTAAATAGTCAAAATGATCTATAGTATATGAATAAGATTGGGTATCTTATTCTGGTAACACTATTGGATGCGACCTACTCTGTAGTTGTTACAAAGTGTTGTAAAGTGCTACCTACGAAGTGATCCTAATTCGTGCATATTGAGACATGAAGAGTAGGGGTGTCCTTTGTAAATGAGTTTTGTGCAAGATCAGACCATGAAACTTATCACTCTTACTTTATAATGTTATTTACTGTTTAAGACTGACTATTTCAAAACGATGACCTAGGTAACTTAACCTTAATCCTAAGCTAACTATGAACTCCTGTTTGTTTGGGATTATCCTTTGATCTGCAAACGGTGAGAGTAGACCAATTGCCTCTGCTCAATAAGCTTACCATTTTGGGGATAAGACTGGATGAATAGCAGGGAACATAGGGTGCAAGACGGAATTCACTCCTACCCAATTAGGGTTGATAGAGAGGTTGTTCCCTTCAAGTGTTGATTCTGGGTTTTGAACAAGAGGCCTCACCCCCTCAATGACCTGAGAGGGATTTGATTTGTTGATTGGATCACAAATCAATTGTTCATTAGGGGATCAATGGAACTTAAGGAATAAGAGGTAATTTCAAGGGTAAAACAAAGATTCGACCCATCCGTTATTACGAGCAACCTGTGAAGGGTTAACTTACTAATCACGGTTATATCGAGTAGACATAATATATCTACAGTGAGGGGAGTTCAACTACGGGCTTTAGTGGAATCACTATTAGTTAACGAATGGGGATTAGATCAGTCTAATGAGTTTAGCCGATTAGTCTCGGATCGTTGAAGCCCATGATCTGTAGATCCACGAGGTCCCCCTACTAGCTCGTAAATGGGTAAGCTTTAGGGTAGCTTGAGAAATTAATTTGAAACGTTCAAATTAAACGGAATAAGAGAATAAATATTTAAATATGATTTAAATATATGAAGATGATTATCGTGCAAAAATTAATTTAATATTTGATATTAAATTAATTTAAGAAAATAAAATTTGAATTAAAATGGTTTTAAATCATTTTTGTTTTAAAAAGAAAATAGAAAAACAATTTGCATGGTTGCACAAAATGGAAAGTGGATTTTCTCCATTACCATCATCTTTATGCTCATACAAAAACCATTATCTTCTCTACTTTGATTCTCCAAGCATGAGTTGCAAGTCATGCACTCCATCACTTTGCATGTTCATCTAAATATATAAAGAAGATTGGAGTTGTTGGAAAAGAAGAGTTATACAGAATTTTGAGAGAAAAACTTCGGTGAAGAAGAAACTGTCTTCTTCAATTTGTTATTGTGAGCTTTTCTTGTTTCTTCACTTCTTCAAGTTGTTCTTGAGTCCCACAACTCTGCCTAAAACTTCAAGAGCATAGTAGGGAAGGTTTTGAGGTGGTTCACGTTGATATCAAGTGAAGACAGCAGCTGAACAGACGTTTTTCTTGAAGAGTTCATCAAAGGTATGTTCTGAAAACCCATTTTTTATGAAGAGCATGCTTTAGTTTTTGCCAAAATTAGTGAATTAGAATGCTTATGGATCCTTGATACTTTCGTTTCCTGTTGTTTAACTCTTACAGTCTGTTCATCGTGCAACCTACGCTGCCACACCCAATCGCTCTGATCTGTTAGTCGTTCCATTGGATCTACTGCTCATTCTGTCATCGTTCGCATGTCTCCGTCGAATCTACTGCTTGTTCCGTCATCGTTCGTGTGTCTTCGTTATACGCACCGTCGGGTTCGTTCTTGGCCAAATGTCCCCGTAATTTTCACTACTCTACTTCTGAGTTTTTAAATTTGATCGAAAATGAATCCCTCAGAAAGAAAAAAATTAACAAATACCTTTTAAATTTTGAAAATAGAGCTCTAACAAATGAGATCAAATATTTTTGTGACAATTGCAAGCCAACAAATTGGGACTTCCACCAGCCTTTAACGCTCATACCATCCACGGCAAACCAGGCCCTCTCTTCCCTTACTCCGACAAACGTATTTTCATTTTTTCCCTTTAAAATTTCTAGTATTACACGCAATCTTCAAACCTCCATTCCTAATTTGACTTAAACATTAATTTGATGGGCTGTAAAGAAGTTTTTAGATGAATAAATATATAAAAGCTCCTTTGTTTTTTATGATAGTGTGACAAAATATAGTAGAGCTCCTAAAAAACAATTGTTTTACATATATGAGAAGCTGCACTTTTCAACTTGTCATAGATGGGGCTAAAATGTATAATGATATATTTTATTTGGTAAGAATAATTGCTTCAGACTAACTAAAGAAAATATAACACATATCATCATTAGTTAGCTTTTATTCAAAATCTTATTGTTAGTTTCTAATGCCCTTTGGTCTTGTCACAATTGAATATTGTTCTACTGATTTTTTCATGTTTTCTATTAATACCTTGTCTACTTGTTTTTTGTTATTTGTGTGCGTTTTTATACTGTTATTGACTATAGTTCTTCTATGTATTTAATCTTGAGCAAACTTTAATGAGTATTTTTTTATGGATTTGTCTTTTCCAGTTGATATTAAATAGTGTTCTCTTGCTTGGCTCAAGTAGCCAAACGATTGTAGGTAGGCCAACAGTACCAAGTGCAGTTTTGCAACTCCCTTAGTTGGTGGAGTTCAATTAGAATGTCTCTTTGTTCTTGTTTCCTATCCCTAAAACTTGCCTGTGAATTTTTTTTTAGTTTCTATATTGTTTGATTGTAGAGAAAAGACATCAAGAAAGAGGCAAAATGAGTATATTTCTATAGTGGACACTTAGAACGAGTGGAAGAAAAAAGAGGCAAAATGGGTATTTGGGTTTGTTTACTTCAAGATTTTTGTTCTAGTTTAGTACTTCAAAACTCTCCTTATAGGTTTCTTCAGACATTCTTCATGTAGGGTAATGAACAACTTATGAACTTGAAGAAGCAACAAAATTTAATTTTGTATTAGAGAAAATTTCCTTTTCCAAATACTATAGGTCTTGAAGAACATTGCTCAGAGAAGAGCAAATGTCAAGAACATCATTTTGATGTTTATGAGAAATGCAAGAAGAGAGAGGTATTTTCTTAACTTAGTTATGTGCAAATCTTGATCTATTGATTGATTGTTGAATGTTTAGATTTTTTTATTGCTCCATAGAACTACATGTTAGATTTGTGATATGTTTCCATCTGTTAGATATTTTATTCATTGTTAGCTTTTCTTAAAGTATTTATAGAAAGAGTTTAACTCTAAGGACACGAGTCTCAAAATATATCTCAAACTACATGTTAGATTTGTGATATGTTTCCATCTGTTAGGTATTTTATTCATTGTTAGCTTTTCTCGAAGTATGTATAGAAAGAGTCTAACTCTAAGGACATGAGTCTCGAAATATATCTCGAAATTATATTTGAGAACAAGTGGTTGTGGAATATTATTGGGAGTGTGTTTCTTTGAACAAGTTCAAGGTAAATATTGGTTTTGTTGTGGTAGCATCGTTATGTTGTCAAAAATTTTCCATCGTCTTCGTAGCTCATATCTAGGTAACCAAGCTTCTCTTCTCCAAGATCTTGAAAAAGAATATTCTCTCATTTATTCAACTATTGAGTTTTCTTGTTTTGCAGGTGCAACAAAGGAGTAAAGATTTGGTATCGCAACCTTTTTATGGTTTTTCTTGGGAAACTCTAGATCCAACACATTCACTACAAGAATTTTGCCTTGAATGTACCATTTATGCACATTGGTAATGTAAAGAGGTTGCAATTATGAAAGTTTGTTTGTTTGTTTGTTTGTTTTTTATCAACTTAAGAATTAAATATAACATGTTTTAAGCCTCAGTCACTTTGGTAATATAAACAGGTCAAAGAGCATTATTTAATTTGAAAGGTTGGATAAAAGATAAGGTATGAGTTCCTACCCCATGTTTATATAATGTAACATTTATAGTTGTGCTACTAGTGTGAGTGTGGGTTTTTCTATCATGTGAGTGCAGGTTTTTCTATGATTCTAGTGCTTGCATCTACCCTGAATTTAAGCAATTGGAAACTAATGTTCATATTTACTTATGTGTTAATGATTTGGAAACGAAACAACTGTTAGACATGTGCATATTAAAACCATGTTAACGTTTGTTTTGTAGCCCCAGGATGCTTATGGTTTGAAGAAGCTTACTACAGAGGAGTTGTGCAAACATTATACTAAGGATTTCAATATTGAGTGCCAAATTGGGAGGTTCCAGAACATTTATGGTCCATTTGGAACATGGAAAGGTAGATCTAAATGCAAGAAATGGTTATGTTATCTCTGGACAATTCATGTAAGATCTAATGCTATCGGTTCATTCATATACGTGGAAGGGAAAAGGCTCCTGCTATATTCTGCAGAAAGGCCCTCACTTCTGTAGACAAGTTTGAGATGTGGGGAGATGGTCTTCACACAAGATCTTTCACTTTCATTGATGAATATGTAGAAGGTGTCCTGAGGTAAGAAAGCTCAATTGCCGTAAATTCCATGTTTAAAATTTGTTCTTTCTTAGATTTAGTATAATCTTAAGCACCTCAAGAGTGTTCAAAGGTGGAAAGAGTTTGAGACATTTGGAGATACCTTTCAAGGACTTTGGGATTAGTTGGGGTAGGCTATGAACATTATGCAAAGGGAAAATAGCCTTAGTTTAAGTAGTTTTTGACTTATTCGTTTCAGCTCAACTCTAGCTAAGGGAAAATAATTAGCGTATATTTTGTGTTATGAGCAACTTTTATTATATAAACTTTGAAAGGTTGGAATTGTATATTAAGTTTGTGAAGATGTGCAACATTGAAGAACAAATGACATATTTTCTTGATGTGCAACATTCTTTAATATGTTTTTATAAGTTCTTATTATATATTGTTTGCCCATTTTTCTCTACTTATAAGAAGTCATGTTTTCGATTTGGGTCAAATTTGTGGTGGATGGTGGAGAGAACATAACGAAGGAGCAAATGAAAGTCTATTTGGAAAATACTATGTAATGACAACAAGTGTGTGTACACTTTTGTTTTTTGTTTTGTTTTTTTAGAGGGGAGAGGGGGAGGAATATTTACAAGTTTTAGTTTGTATTTTATAGTTTAAAAGTAAGTTCTCGCTCTTGTTTGGATCAAAATTTTAATTTTGTTATGTAATGCTTATAAGTTTTGGTAATTTGTTGATTACTTTGGTTCTAGAGTTAAATTATCATCTCAAATTCCTCTTTTGTAACTTATTATTATAGATTTGTGAAAGCAAGTAATTAAGAATTTATTTTGTGCATGTACAGGTTGATTACCTTGGTTTTAGGGACATGTAGTTTTTAACTTTGTGACCGACATTAAAAATGGATTGGACAATAATTATATTGAATACACGGACAATGATTGAAAAAAACAGACATGGTATTTACAAAAAACGAACAATAATTGAAAAAATTAGACAATAATTCTGGGCTTTAATGTTGGTTTAAAATCGATATTAAAGATAGTGTTATTAAAGCTCTTTAATGTCAGTTGTCTTTAATGTCGGTTTTAAACCGACATTGTACACCCTCTACAATGTCGGTTTAAAACCGACATTAAAGGACTTTAATAATATTATCTTTAATGTTGTTGTCAACCGATATTAAAGCCCTTTAATGTCGATTTTAAACCGACATTAAAGCCCATAATTCTTGTAGTGTGACCATCACAATCTTCCAACGCATGCTACTAGCCTTGTCATATGTGCCCATATGCCTTTGAATGTCCTTGACGCATAATTCAACCTTAGCGCATAGTACATCACCATCGCATAGGTAACCCTTGGGTCAAGCTAGGTCTCAAATCAACGCCTCGTGGTTTGTCTTACCATCGCCTAGCCTTTTGCTAACGCATACCTTGTGACTAACGCAAGCATGCCCTTGTTGCTTGTCAACTCCCATAGCCGCTTCCACAAGACCAACACATTCCCCATCTAACTTCGCAAGCCTTGTGTGCCGCAAGCCCCATCGACGCATAGACACTACACTATGCGCCCATCATGACTTGGCCTATCGTATAGCTTCATCGTATAGCTCTTGCGCCCATCGCATAGCTCGTTGTCTAGTGCTCTCGCTCTTGCTCATCGTCTAGCGCTTGCACTCATCATGCAGCCCCGCTAGTAGCTATGCGATCGTCCGTGCGCACGCTCCAACGCCAGCGCCTAGCTCGCGCGTAACTGAATGCATCCTTGCTCGCGCCTGGCCTATCCTCATCACCCAATGGCTCTTCCTCGATGCTTGCTCGTAGCCTCTTGCCATCCCAATGCATGAGCAACCTTTGTCATGCCAACGTTTTGGCAGCACCTCGTGCCAACACCTCGACCAACATGCGTCCATACCTCACTAGCTCAACGCATGGTTATCCTTGGCTTCAATACTTAATCCCTTATAACCTCTACGAACTTGGCCTCATTAGAGCCTTATACGTTAATGCTCCCTAACATCAAACGCATGGTTTCTTTTTTTACATCATACTTAGTCAATTTTTTACTAGTTAAGTCTCAACTCAAAGCTTCTCAAAAAATCTATTCAATACTTAAAATTTTCTTCCCTTCAATATAAGATTTAATCTATACTTGGTTAATTTCCCTAATTACCTGCTTAAGTAGAGAAATTGAGATTCAGGTTTCATAAATAACGTAAAAGAATCCAATCATGTGTGAATATCATCTTCATAATTATCGCTAGTTATAAGATAGACGGTGAAAACTCTACAATTTAATCTTAAAATTTTAACTCTAAATCGTTCTTCAATTATGAGAGCTATTACAATTATATTATCAATTTATGAGAGACATCACTATAAGATTTAGTTACAACAATTTTGTTAAGGATATTTTCAAATAAAGAATGAATCAACTTATTTACAAATATAAAAAATGTCATATCTATTAATGATAGATCCCGATAGACATTTATTGGGTCTATCAACATCTATCAATATCAATGTTAGATATCTATTGTGATCTAATACTAATAGATAGTCATATTTTGTTATATTTTAAAATTTTGTTCGATAGTCTTACTGTCTAAAGAATTACCTATTTTGTTACTTGAGGGGTAATTACTCAAAAAAAAAAAAAAAAAAAAAAAAAAGCAAACGCTGCAATTATGAAAACTCAAATCATGAGGGCCAGTTTGCAATTTTTAAATATTTAACATATCACTTTTTTTTTTCTTTTTTTTTTTTTGCCCTCCATAAATTGCACAACCCTCCAAAACACCATTTCCAATTCCACTAAAATTTCATAAAACAACCCAACAAAAGAAAATGATGGTCATAGAATGTGGGATTTTTATGAGGTTATTGCACAAACTCAAATCCCAATAATAATAATAATAATAATAGACCACTTTATATTTTAAACCATCCCAATTCCCTATTTTATCAGAAAGTTGTCGGAAAGTTCGAAGAAAACGACGACGCTTTTGCCAATCATGAGCCTTGTTTTTTTCACTTTGCAGCTCCAATAATTGCCCTCCAATGTCTATAATATATTGCTAATGCTATTAATAATATAATCTTTTGGATTTTTTTTAATACAACAAATTTAAATTTGGAGATTTAAATCTCCTACCTCACGAAGATTAATGTTTTGAATTTATTATAATTTAATATTCATGAAATTTATCATATTTGTGTTGCAAATTTTCTTGTCTATAAATAGTTAAAATAAAAAAAAATATATTGATTTATATTATTAAACTTTGAGATTATATTAATTAAAATTTTGAAATTTAATAAATATATAACTTATACCTTTTATTACATTTTATTTGGATAAATATTGTCTGAGACTTTTTATCAATTAAACTTGTAAGTTTCCATAACAAAATCAATCTAAATGCTTCATTTGGATTTCCTTTGAAAAGTATTAATGCATTAAATATAAATTGTTCATTTTCTTAATATGACATTTGAAGAAGTCTACCAACATGTAAAAACTGATGTGTGGATGATGTTCAAAGGATAATCTTAATAAAAGATTTGAATTGTTTTACTCATGATAATTTATGAGTCTAATTGATACAATTATAAATCTTATGCGATGTTTTTCAAACCAGTTCTAAGAAAGAGCAATAGATTGATACAATTACAAAAGCTTAGAGTTTTAATTAATATAACGTCAAAATTGGGAATATAAATTGATATTGTTCTTAAAAAAGTAATAATAACCATGTGTCTAAAGAGTACATTATAAATTCATCACTCTTCTGTCAAACAAAGTAATAAACATATTATATCTTAGATTAGATTACAAAACTTAGTTCTTAAACTTTTGTGTTTGCGTTAAATAGGTCATCAAATATCATACTTCGTATTCTAAATTTTTCGAGATGCATATCTAGTTGAAAAAACATCAAGACTCCAATCCAAACTTTTTCTCCTAGGTTATATCTTATACATATCTATTTAGATTTTAGACACAAATACTTATATTTCATCTATTTAATCTAAGTACGTTTTTCTTTCTTCTCCTTTTTATGATATAGAAAGAAGGGAGATAGAATCTCTAACTTTGAGTTACATGATATATAATTTATGTGAATCGAGCTATTCTTACGTGAAAATCAAATTTATTTCCTCACATAAATCATAATAACATATTTTATTGATATATTGTTCTCAATTAATTTACTTAAACATTAACTATAGTAACGTAACACGTGTCAAATATAAATAGGTGTCCCTACCAAAATGTCAAACCGACCATTAAGAGTTGAATCATCCAAACAAAAAGTACAAATAGTAAGATCACAAGGACAAACTTTTCAATGGTTTCTTTCAAGAATTATTCAGATTTTTTGTTGCATAGAATATAGTTGATTTTTTGTTTAAAAACATTTTTTTTTTTCCTTTTTCTTTCTGAATTCAATTATGAATCAAATCAGTTCACTGCTTCAAGATGTTGACCTCCAGATCAAAAGATTAATTTTTAATGTTTCTTTTTATTAACAAATTGAAAAATGAAATATAGTTTGAGCGGTTGAAGTTTGAGTTTGGTAGCATTTTATTTCTTTAATTTTTAAATTCGATATTTTAGGTCCGGTTTAATAACCATTTTGTTTTTTATTTTTTATTTTTGAAAATCAAATATATTTACTCCTTATTTCTTACAATGATTTGCATTTTTCTAAAATATAATGGTTGAATTCTTAGCCAAATTCAAAAAACAAAAATAAGATTTTAAAAGTTACTTTTTTTAGTTTTTAAAATTTGGCTTGGTTTTTAAACTATTGGTAAAATGCAGATAACTAATGAAGAAGAAATTTAGAGATAGAAGTAATGTCTATCAACTTAATTTTTAAAACAAAAAACCAATGCCCTATTTGGTTTTTTGTTTTTTGTTTTTAAAAATTAAGCCTCTTTTATCTTACAATGATCTGCATTTTTATTAAGTAAAATAGTTGAATTCTTAGTCAAATTCCAAAAACAAAATCAACTTTTTGAAAATTATCTTTTTTAGTTTTGAATTGGTTTTTTAAATTATTAGTGAAAAGTAAATAACAAAAAAATAAAAATAAAAATAAGATGTTGAAGTAGTGTCTATAAACTTAATTTTAAAAAACAAAATAATTACCAAACGATACCCAAATGATTGTCAAACGGTCCTCAACTTATGAAAATTAAGTTTAATAGCATTTTGGTTTATCCAAATGATGAAGCTAAAGTGAATTTGTACCAAAAAAAGGAAAAGAAAAGAAAAATCTAATTAACTTGTCTGTTAGTATGCAAATTGGGTGGAATCAAAAGGGTGTTTTTGATTGCTTAATATTTGTTTGGTGGCAAAAATAATAATAATAATAATAATAATATATAAATAAATAAAGTGGGTGTTTTCCTGATTGGATGGCTTGAAATTTTGGATTCTAATATGGGTGCTGTTACCTGTTATGATGAGAAGAAAGAAAATTTTGAAATGGGCTAACATTCCCCATTTGAAATATTTAAATTCATAAAGCTTTAAGGTGTAAAATTAAAGAAATAGTTTTATAGTAATAATAATAATTTGTTTATGTCAAAATTTAGCAATAATTGACCTCTATTCTATGAAGAAAATCAAATTAATTTCAAAATCATTTAAATCACAAATTAATAAATAATTGTATCAATTTAAATATAGACTTTCATAAATATATCAATTTA
The DNA here is from genome assembly GCF_027475165.1 of Benincasa hispida. NCBI lineage: Eukaryota > Viridiplantae > Streptophyta > Magnoliopsida > Cucurbitales > Cucurbitaceae > Benincasa > Benincasa hispida. Next base: position 5,267,833 of record NC_143481.1, read on the forward strand.
TACTCTTCTTTAGATTTAGTATGAAAAATTTCGTGGGAATCATTCAATTTTTTAAATTAAACTTCTAAATTGTTATAAGTTGATCAATTCTTATACGTGTGTAGATGTTTTTAAATGTCGATTTAACAAAATAGACAAATATAATTTGTATGGACAATTTTTAAATAAGTCTTATTTGAGAGTATAAATTGATTTCTTTATAAAAATTTAAATGTTTAATTGCTAAAATGGTAAGTCTTATGATTTAAATTGATTTAATCCAATTAATTTAGAGGATAAATTAATATTTGTCAACACGTATATCAAAATTGAATATTATTTCACAAATGATTTGAATTATACATAAAAAAAGTATTAATTTTACATCATTCATCGATTTGATGTCAATTATCGATAACTAGCATTTTTAATCCGAAAGTTCGATTTTTATTTCACATGTCATTTTTAATTAATTACTTATTCAACCACATTAATATTTAGGTCCTGTACAGTGTACACCGACAATTATTAAAAAGGAAAATAAACAAATATTTTTTTCTTCCTCATTTTAATTTTGTTCATCAAAATACATCAACTTTCAAAAACAAAAAAACAAGTTTAAAAATAACTTCTTCCTTTTTTTTTCATCTTCAATTTTTGGCCATATCCTTAAAGAACTTTTTAAATTAAATTAAAAGGACAAAATATTTAAAAAAACACAACTTTTAAAAATAGAACATTACAAAGTTTTGATAATCATTGATGATTTTTTATGCTCAAAGCATTGAACTTAGACCTATAAATTAAACATCATCCACCGTAGTAGCTATATATATATATATATATATTCTTTAATAATAAGGTTAATTCACACACAAAAATGGCTTTATTATTATTAATTTGAAATTTATCATGATTGAGATTGACTAGCATTTTTCCAACTCTCATAGAGAGAGGGACAGAGAGATAATGAACTAAGACAAAACAAGAAGCATCAAAAGTCAACAAAGTTGGAATTAGATTTCTCATATTGATTATATTTTGGCCAATAATATTATTTCATGAGTAGGGGACATATGATCATTTAATAAATTAAAGTTGGGTAACTTAGGGTTCTAGATATTTTTTTTTTTAGGATTTGGTTATTTTGTACTTTTAATCAATGTTTTTTTTTTTGGTCAATTTGTGTATATATATTTTGTTTATCAGTATTATAAATGATCCACATGCAGCTAAATGATTGTTGTTAAAAAAATATAATGAAAAATAGAACAACGTGACACATATATATATGAACCTATTTAATGGTGATAATAATGATATTCATCATCGGTGAAGATGGAAGAAAATTATCAATACAAAAGTAAATACACGAACAAAAAAAATGAGTAACGTCCGGAATATTTTTTAATTAATGAAATAAAAAATTTGCACGAATCAATAAAATGAAGATATTTTAACAAAAACAAAAAGTTTATTGGAGGATATCTATATACATTCTAATTTTATTATATTTTAAATTAATTTTAATTGTTATTTTTGCAACATTTTATCTAATTTAGGCTAGATTTTGAATTTATTCTAAAACTTTATGATAAATCATCATAAACCTAACTAGTATGTATACCTCAGATTCACCTCTCTTGGATATATGGTTTATGCTAGAAAGGTATGAAGTTGGACTAATTTTAAAACATTGAACAATTTACTTTATACCTACAATTCCATCTAGTTTTTGGAAGATTCTTATTACTAATAAATCTAATTAATTTTTTTATTATATTTTTGTAACATATAATGTGTTTAACTATCTTTTAAATGTATTATTAATATGGCTCCTACAAAAAATAACGTAGTAATATCTAAATTGATTAAATGTGTAAACATTTAACAAGAAAATATATCTCCTTTAAATTTAAATATTCAGTTTTTAAATTTGTGAAATACTTAGTTCTTATAACAATCATGTCTCTTGCAATAAATATATCAGTATTTCTATAAATTTGAAGTATACTAACATCAATATCGAAATTGATATTGATGGATTTTTTTTTTTTTAATCAGAAATTAAAAGTGAAACTTTGAATTTTGGGGAAGAGAAACCCCACATGGCACTTAAGTTAGTGAATGTAATTATGATATGATAAACTAGGCTTATCTTAACCAGATTTTCTCATAATATTATATTTGGTCCTTTTGGTTTATTCTAATTCTTCAAATCTCCCACCGCCGTCTGCCATTTTTTCAATTAATTAATTCTAGACAACTAAGGAATTATGAAACTTCCTCATGCATTGCTTTTTACTAATTTCCATCATTTTTTTTGGTTGCTTTCTTCCACCCCAAGGCTTTCCCATATTTACACCAACTGCCCATCTTTTTCTCCCCATTTGAGACTAAATTTCATAGATTATTTTGTTAAATTCTTACCATTTCAATGGAATTTCTAAAAAGGGTTCTAACTAAATAAGGAAAAAATAAAAATAAAAATACTACTTTCATCTCTTTTTCTTGATAATTACTTATCTAATTTTAATCTCTACTTTTCAATATTTAATTTTAATTGTTTTATTTTAATAAATCATAAATTTAATCCGTAAATATTAATTTTATTGAAATTGTGTAAATAATGATAATACTATGTGAATTTTTTCTTTTCCAAAATCAGTGAAAATGTTAATAGATAATAAATAGACTTTTGAAAAAGTTAATAATAAACAATAAATAAGGACAAAAGTTGAATGAATATTGATACATAGACCAAAATGACTTTGAATATTGAGTGTGAATGTAAAAGGTAGGATAAAAACACATCAATGATTTTGAATCAATTTAAAAAGATTAAAATAGTTGAATATTGAGTTAGGAACATGATAAAATGGAATCAAGAACAAGAAAGACGAGCTATTTTTCGTGTAATTTTGTTTTAGATGTATGTCAAAGTTCAAATTTTTTTAGTACAATAATTGTGGTAATAAGAGATCAAACCTCCAATATCAAATGAAATAATGCATGTTAATTACTAGTATTTTATAATTTTTTTCATAATTTTTAACTCCATTTTTAAATGGAAGAGATGAAAATATTTGAATTCATAGTTTTTGCCCTTTCATACAATATTTTTACTCTCAAGTTTACCAAATAAATATATTTATTAATTATGTCATCCTCTTATTATTTTAATTTCTTACATCTATTTAGTTAAGAAAATTAAAACGCATCAATACTCTTGGACAGTGAAAAGAAAAGTGGTTAAAAGGTCTAATTAAAATAGTAATAAATAATAATATCAATGAGAAAAAGTTGGAAGGAAAATGGCAATTTACGTATAAATGAAAGTAAATAATTAATACCTGCCTTTTTTCCCCCTCCTTTTTCTTTTCTGTTGCCAGCCAACGGTGGATGTTGACAGCTTTTTGTGGATTTTTTTTTCTTTGCAATTAAAACCAAAACCACTCCACTCTCTTTCTATGGCTCTCCTCTCTCCCCACATCCATAGAATCAAATTAGCTTAGCTTAGCTTAATTATGTTAAAATGGTTAAATTACTGATTTAGCCTCTAAACTTTTAATTTTTTTTTATCGAGTGAGTTTTTGAGTTTTTAATTTTATATCTCATGAATAAGTGACGTATTCAAAATCTAAAGAGTATATTAAATTTAAATTTTATGTCTAATAGAACTCAAAACTTCAACTTTGTGTCTAATAGATCTTTAATTTTAAAATAATGTTAAATAGATCAAAGATTTAATAGACACAAAGTTAAAAATTTAAAGATATATTGGACGAGAAATTAAACATTTAAAGGACATTTTTTAAGGTTCAAAGATCTATTGGATGCAAAAGTGAAAAGTTTAGAAATCATCAGACATGTTTGAAAGTTCAAGTGTAAAATAGATACAAGTTTTGGGATTTGAGATTGGGTATTGGTTTTTCTTACTTTGTTGGATATGCTTTTAATTATGTGGCATTATTTGGGATGTTGTTTATGTAAGGCCCCAAACTCAAGATTTGAAACAAAATTTGGAATCCCGATTTGACACCTCATTTGTCCTGAAATTTTCATGCATTCTAAGAAAAAAACCAAGAGATCACGCAACATCGGATTGTTCCAAACTAAGCATATTTAACTTTGGAGTTTCTATGGTTGAGTTATGCACCTTGTTGGTATATGTAATAACTTTCAATTATTTTTAAGCCTATCTAACCATATTTTCATGTTCTCAGGACCCCTTTCATTCAGATGTGATCTCATTTCATTCACGTACTTCCTCAAATTAGGGATCATTATCGTTTAGATATATGGATTGACTTTAAAATAGTTTGGTGGGATGAATACCATATGATTTATTTGATAGTTCTAAAAGTAACTTTCAAAATTGAAAATTTAAGTACAAAATCATCTTGATAAGCCAAGTATGAAATAAATAATAATAAAAAAATTGGGGGGAAAATCACTTCTCATTCCATTTTGGGTACTCACTCAACTTCTTCCCAATTAATTTGATTAGTTAATGATGCTATATTTGATTTGATGTGCTTTTTATTATTATTATTATTATTATTTTTAAAAAAAGGAACCATTATTTTTCCAAGTATATTGTTTTCTGTCGGCTGACATATCAATTCAAATTTTTTTATTTGAAAAATAAGTGCAAATTTCAACTTATTTTCTTCCATTTGTGAAATTTACATAAATTTCCATGGAGAAAAAATAATAGAAAAGAATTTTTTTTCTGACACGTTTTGTTCTTTGATATTCCTCTGTCCAATTTCCGACCCAGAAATGGATATCTCAAAAAGAAATTCCAAAAAAATTACAGGAAAATTCCCCAATTCTCAAAATCTTCCAATTTCTGAATGGCATTATTACAATTTCCGACAAATCAGGGGCACTAAATTGCAAATAGAAAACAATTGAAACCTTTTTTTTTCTTTTCCTTTCAGTCCCTTTGTGTCTGTTCCTTTTCAGATTCTTCTGTTCAGTTGTCGGAATCTGCTCTTAGCCAGTAACCCTCCCGCCGATGTGCATTTTCTGTTCCGCTATGAAGCTCTCCACTGTCCGATTGAAATCTTCGATGCCCATCTCGTCCACTGAATGAAAAGATCTCATCAGTTCGCCGCCGTCCCTCCGGCTAATTTCCGTCTTCGATCTCCGGAACTTGCTCCTTTCCCGATTCTCTTCAAATCTCTCCGATTCCGTCCTCCGGTACCGTTTTGTCTCCGGTACGATCTCCGTCGTTTCCATCCCCGCGTTCAAATGCCGCACTGGAGAGGGTTGAGACGACGGCGCCTCTTCCGGAGTAGCGATAACCAGTTCCGTCGTCGTCGTCGTCACCTCCGGAGGTTCAGAGATTGGGTCTCTGATAACCGGCGTCGTCTCGGTGCTCTTCTCCCCAACAACCAATATCTCGGCGACGGAATCTTCAATGGGAGCCACCAAACTCTCCGGCGAATCGGCGTCAGGGCGGTTCGAACCGGATTTGTTATCGGTTAAATGGGAGAGAGTGTAAACGACGAAGAGCATGGCATGAAAAACCATGAAGACGAAGATGTGACTGTTGAGGACGACGAGGAGTTGCCGGAAGAAATGGTGGAGAATCGGACCGGCAAGAGAAAACAAGCTAGATCGGCGTGAAACGAGGAACAAGAACACAAAAAACTCGAATAACCACTTGAGCTTGCGGCGGCGGCTGTAATTCCCGATGGAAATGGCCTTCAAGGCCTTGACGGAATGGAATCCATTTAGAACCATCGTCTGAAAATTTGAAGGAAATTTTTGTAAAGAAGAAATATACAGAAAAGGGGGAAACTGAGAGTGAGGAGTATGAATTTTCCCCCTTTATATAGAGCTGGGAATTTTGAATTTGTACGGTCCAATTGGTGAGGTTAATTACTAAGTAAATGCGATTAGTTAAACTTAAAAGTGATTATTGTTAATTAAATAATTAATATGGTTTTATTTAATTTTAGTTTAGAAGAAATGATGTAATTGTAAAGGGATTTGTTGGGGCAGAGCCACATGGACCGAGAGTGAGGCGACCACCGCGACTGGTTCCAGGTGGGCCTAGACCGCCGCGCGTGCGTTGGTTTTGACGTGGGTCCGACTGCGTCGAGCCACCCTCACGTGCTTTCCCCTATTCCTCTTCTACTATTTTTTATTTCGGTTAAATTACGAGTTTGCCAATTTAAATTTTAGGTTATTCAACTTTTAATTTTGTGATAGGTAGATTTCTTAAAAATTGAGAACCATAATATTTTAGAAGAAGAAGAAATGTACATTATATATATATATATATATATATATATATACGTGATGAAGTATTAAACTTTCAAATTTATCTCTAATAGTTTTATTTATTTTAATAACATAAAAAATGTAGGGACTAAATTTATAAATTTGAAAGTTTATGGATCAAATATAGATTAGAGACTAAATTTACCATTTATCAATTTATTAAGTTTAAGATTTTTACCGAGTTGCTAATAAGTGTTTGAACTCTCGGGTTTTATCTAATAAGCTCTAATTTAAAAAAAAAAAAGAAAAAGAAAAACAAGGGAAAATTACTTGGTCTCAAGGTTTTTGGTCTAGTTTTCATTTGATCCACAAGTTTCAAATTATTACACATATTAGTCTTTAAGTTTTGAATTTAGTTTCGATTTAGTCATTCAAAATGTTACAATTTTACCATCAAGATTTTAGTTTTGTTTCAATTTTGTTTCTAAATTTTAAAGATTTTATACTTTTAAATTCGATTTTTCATTAAGTATTTACTTTCAATCATTGATGTTAATATTAACTTAAAATAATCTTGAAGTGAAAATTTGGATTTCATTTTAATAGTGATACAAAATTAATAAAACACAATTAATTGTAACTATTTAAAAATAATTAAAAGACAATAACACTGAAGACAAAAAAGAAAAAAAAAAGAAAAAAAAGGGTATTTAGTGAAAAATAAATGTTAAAATACAAATCTTAAAATTTAAGGACCAATCAAACTGAAATAAAACTCAAATCTTAAAGATAAGAGTATAACATTTTGAAACTTATGCACTAAATTGAAATCAAATTTTAAACTTAAAAATTAAAGGTGTAACATTGACTCTTAAAATCCAAAGATCTATTAAATGCGTAACACAAAATTGAAATCAAACTTTTAAAATTCAAAGATCTATTAAACACAAATTTTAATGTCCAAACTCGTAATTTTATATAATTTTATATTTTGACTAAAAAAAAATCAATCCATAAATTTTAAACTGTAATAATTTAGTACTTCTACTTTATAATTAATAGCAATTTAATCCGTGCTGGAATATAAAATAATTTAGTTTTTAAAATTTGAAACATTTTATTGAAAAAAACACATCAACATCGGGAATCAACGAAGTATTTAGAGTTGATAAACACATATTCTGTCTTCAATTTTTATTAACCTCCAATGTATTATGCTAACATATTTAACTACAAAATCTCATCTAGTCGAAGGACGTGATTGTAATTTTGTTAGTACTATGACAAATTTGCTTGATAGCTGTTTTGTTATTATTATTATTTTTCCCCCTTATTTGAGTCAATCATATTTATATATTTTTTACTTTGATTTTACACCTTCTTCTCAAGTGAGATAATTTATCGCAATTTTTTAAAATATTTATCAATCTATTATTAGACTTTTCTTTTTCACTATTTATCATCACGTAGTTATCATCTATTTCATTATTGTTTCCATCGAATAAATGGAACAACCTTTTTCTTTCCTTGTACAAATCCTGTAAAGCAAGTTAAGAGTGTCTATCACGTTCTACAAGCAAAATAAACCAATTTAGAATTATATATATATATATAAAAAAAAACCCTCGTACTTAGATATAGATTTTGAATGCACCCATTCTCCCATCGTATCAACAACACCATTTTGCAATCTATTGATATATTGATAATACCAAAATAAATCAGACAAAATTTTCAGCATACCAAATAGAAAAAATAAAAGAAAGAAAAAAAAACAGGAAACTTAGGTGGGGTAATAATCAGAACTTAAGGCATATGTCACCAAATTTCTATCCAAAATTACAATAGGTTATAAAATAAGCTAATTTACAGCTTATTATAAATAAATAAATTAGTACAAATAATTTAGTTCCCGTTTAATTTTTAAAAATAAAAACTAAAATCTAAATGATTATCGAAATACCCTAATAAATCATGTAAAGGCATACAAAGCATATGGAAATTTTGGGGCTCTCCGTGTGATGGGAAAATTTGTAGAAAAATTGGGCCACTCCATTTTTCTCAAAAAAAAATATTATTTTAATGACTTTCAGCCCCTTACTTTGTGACCAAGCCCACTTGGTATTTGACACGTCAGCATCTATACTCTATGACCATTCCACTCCACCCATTTCAGTTACATTTAAAACCAAGAAAAAATAATTTTTCAAAAAAAAAAAAAAAGAAAAAACACATGGAAAAAATAATACATAAGAAGGTTTAAATATTATTTGCATCATTTAACTTTGAGGTTTGTTTAATTGTAATGGATGTAGTTTTAAAGCTCTAGTTTTAGTATGTACTTAATAATTCTTAAATTTAATCCTCAGATTTATCTATTTGTTTTTTTTTTAATCAAAATTAACTATATAATCATAATGATTTTCATGCGAAGAGATATATAATAAAATAAAAAATTGTTGGAAAAAAAATCAACAAATAAGCCATAAGAACTAAATTTAAGGTTGGTTAAAAGTATATGGACTAAGAGACATTTGAAAATTCATGGACTATAATTAAATAAATTTCAAGTGCAGGCACTTTTTCGCTCGTCATTTTTCCACGACATATTTGACCTTTTTTTTTCCCCTTCAAATAAGAAATTTTGTTCTTATCTTATTACTATATTTTAGTTTGGTTAGTTTTAAAAGTTTCATTCTTTATTACAATAAAATGAAGTGAAAATGCGAACTTTCAACCTTAAAAGTAGAAATAGAGGTCCTTAATTGTTGAGCTTCGTCCATGTTAACTTAAAGCTCTAATTTAGTCCATGTAATTTTTTGGTTTAATTTTAATTTGTCCTTATGATGTTAAGAAATTTAATTTATTTTTGTATAGTTTAATCAAATTCTATGAAACCTTCCTCTCTTAGCTATATTTGACATATTTTTTTAGAACAACAATGATTTTATATTTCATATTAAACTATATATTTCATGTCTCATTTAAGAGTAATAGAGGAAGTAAAAAAATATAAATAAACAAATAAAAAATTTCAGGTAGAAAATATTTTCTAACCCAAATGAACCAAATTTACATCAGGTTTAAATTATTATATTGACTAAATTAAACTCGTAATTAGAAAAATTGAAGCTATACCACAAGGCCACAAGCATAAGAATGAACTAAATAATTGAACTTTTTTTTCCCCCTTCAACTATTTTCTTTTTAGATCCTTTTTTGTCTTTTCATGTGAAGACTCTACTCCCAACCAAAATCAAACAAATTCTCATGAAATTAAAACTTTATATTAAATCTTTCCTAAAAGAAAACTTTATACTAAATCTCCCTCTATCTGATCACGTTATTTAGGACTTAGATAAGACAGAGATTTTTTTTTCTTCTTTTTTTTTTAAGTCAAATTTCTATGTTATTCAATTTTTTATTGGATAGACTATTATCATTCAATCTAGTAATAATCATTCATATGTTTGAAATTATTATATGCACGTTACATGATATTTCAAACATACAATAGTTTATTAAAAAGAAAAAATACATATTTATTTCTACTACATCGATTCAAGCATAATTCAGTATATAAGAAACTATATCAAAAGTTGAATCTTCAGTTGTCCACCTCACTTTTCAAACAAAGAAAATCAACTCATAATTTTTTAATCTCTTAAAAAAAGAAAAAGAAAAAGGAATATTGGGCAATTTAAAAATAAGAATGGTAGCTCAAAAAAAAAAAAGTTATTTGTGAATTTATTACTCATGGGGCGTTTTTTTAAAACCACAATTGAATTATTAAATATTTTTGTGGAATTAAGATAAATAAGATGTTTTGGTGGACGAGTAAATGGTTGAGTGGTTGAGGTTAAAACTCAGTCATATTGGGTTTGTTAAATGTGAACTGAATCAAACCTTCTGGTAAACGTCAAGATTTAGTCAATGAATTTAAATTCCCACATTTTTCTTTTATTAAAATTACCAGTAATAACTTATTGTAGTAAAAATAAATTAATCTACAAAATTAATTATCGAAATTAATTTTGATTAATTTTATACTTTATAATTGTATCAAAAAATATAACACCTTCTCATACATTCTATTCTCATTCTTTTTTATTCCCAAACATTTAATTTCAAAGCATCTTTTATTTTCAGACATCTATAAAATCGTAAACCAAACGACCCCTAAAGCATATTAGTGTTTGGTAAATTTTTATTTTAAATGTGAAAAAGTTGGTTGTAGTGTTTGGTATATAAATATTATATTATTGTGTTTTAGATATAATAACTAAATAAACCTACTATTAAAATTAATTTGTTTTAAGGTTTCACGGAATAATCATTTGATTTTTTGTTTTTGTTTTTGAAAAAAATTAAGCCTAATTTATTCACATATCTTACAATAATCTGCAAATTTCTTAAGTACAATAATTGAGCTATTAGTAAAATTTAAAAAACAAAAACTTTTTGAAAGAAACTTCTTTTACTTCTCAAAATTTGGCTTGGTTTCTTAAGTCTTAAGTGAATAGCAAATAACAACAAAAGAAATTTGGAGGTGGGAGTAGCGTCCATAGGTTTAATTTTTAAAAACAAAATAATTATCAAATGGGACCTAAATTATTTGTGATGATTTATTTATTTATAATAATCTATAACTTAGCTTATTTTATAATCTATAAATTAGCTTATTTTATAATCTAATTGTAATAAATCTCAAGATAGAGTATCGTCCTTAGGGACCAGCGTGAGCAAAATTTTTTTAACTTAGCTATCACAGTTCTTCGTCAATTTTGTCCAGGCAACCAAAATATGATTTTTATCTATAACTACAAATAACAAAATTTCAATCACACACAAGAACAATTCAGAGCAAAACAATTCCAAGGTGTTGTTTCATTTAGGGAATACAATGAATGTGACATGCAATTGATTGAAATTGATAGATTGAGGCTAGAAGTTCTAAAATCAAGAAATCCTCTCTTGAGCTCAAACTATCCTAATAACTACCCATCGACCCGAATCTCTTCAATCGCTTGAATAGTTATAGCATTAAGACCCTTCAATCACACTCCTTATTATTTTAAATTTACTCTCACGCAATTTCGAATAACAATCTAAATTATTGGGTCCAACGAATTAAACTCTCTCTCGACATCTAATTAATATAAGTTTATTCAATTAATTGCCAGTTAATCAAAAGCATTAAGCACAAACAATTTAGAAATCTATGCAAAATCAATCAATTGTAAATTCAAGTACTCAAACTAACATCCCTAAAATCTACAAATACCCTAGAAATAGAGTTTAGCCATGCATGATTCTAACAACAATAACCAACAAATAATCAATCATCAGGGCAAAACAATAATATAAACGTAGAAAAACAATCTCCCCTCAATAGGACAGAATCCCAATCACGATTTTCTTGACTCTCACCACGAATTCCGGATTGGTCTTCAACAAAATGCACATTCTCATTTAATTCTTCCCATCACAATCAGCCCATAATCGCTCTCGGATCAACTATCAATCAAAAAATTGAGTCTTCAACCGAAACGGTTCGAAATCGCTCTGATTTACCTATGTACGGACTTGAATTTTTGTATAAAACTTTCTAAAATTTTTTCCCTTTTCTCCTCCCCTTGACCTGGCGGTGCAACGTTGTTATTTATAATATGCTCGCAGCGTTGCAACACTGGCGTCATGCTAGCCGCGCGTAGAAGTCGTAACGTTGCAATGCTGCCCTATTTCAAATTGTTCTCGGGTCTGCAGCTTCAGGGAGCAGCATTGCAACGCTCGCTAAACGCTGGCTCCTCCGAATTGTCTTCCAAAATTACCTCTTTTCTTGCCATTTGATCCTTGATTTCTTCTTAATTCTATAGCCATAGTTACTCAAATTGGGAGTTTTGCCCTTGGTTTTTTTGTTTTTTTTTTAATCATTTTCGCACAGATTTCTCCTGATGCTTAGTTTCCTGAAATTACTCAATAAACTACATCAAACTAAACAAAACTAGCAATAGTAGTTCTAAATTTGAAGGTAATAAAAGTACTTTTTAGATGCTTTTCACCATCCCAAACTTAAAACTTTGCTAGTCTCGAGCAAAGAAAAGAAAGAAACACAAAGTAGGAGAAATGATGAATATTGAAATGAAAAGGTTCTAGGCATGCATTCTCTTATTCTGGTTTCATCAACTTCTCAACATATACAACACTCTTCCATGGAAAAATTCATACACATCCTAAACTATTGAGAGTTTTAAAGCTAAAACTTTTTATCTCCTGTGTGTGTGTGATTCTTCCTTTAATTCAAAACTCAAAAATCGACTTAAGATTTAATTAAGTTTCATCAGTTTTCCCTCTAATCTAGCTCAAGCATCAATCATCAAGCATCACCATACTCAAGGAAGTAATATGTCCACTAAGGTGCCTTATTTCTATTTTTATTTTCAACAACAAAAGGGCTCTAAACTTGCATCATTTTTCCTAGGGGCAGTAGCTTTCACACATCCACTCCAGGGAACCATACCTAGTCAATTCTCGGATGTCCTAACTGATTGCAGCAAAGGTAACTCTTTTTTACTCCCATCCTTGCAAACACATTACAAGTTTAAAAATAATGAAAAGATATTTCTTTTAAGTACATGAGTGCACACTCTATTTTTTTCAAAGGCAACAATAATATTCTTTTCTTTCCTCTTAGTCTAACATTACAAACCATCATGCAAGACACTCTCTAACCAGTGGGCCTTTCGAGATGACAACCAAATTGATTTGAATTAATGCTTTGTTCAGTTAGAGGTTCTAAATTAAAGTGGTTCGTTCTCAAGATAACAGAGGATGCAAAGAGGAATTCAGAACAAAGACCACTCAAGACAAGACTAAGTTATTCAATTTCTATTTCAAAACATGGCATACATCATGAGTGACTCATCAGCCATCATAGTAAAAGAAAGCAACCAAAGAACACAATTCAATCAGTCTCATCATTCTTCTTAATCAAAATAAACTTTTTTTCAAAATTTTCAAAATGTTTCAAATTTTCCTCAAAATCTACAATAACATGCATAAAATAATCAACTCAAAACAATATACACAAAAGCACAAGATTTAAGCACAAAGTACACCCCCCACCCCAAACTTAAAAAGATGTATGGTCCCTAATGCATAACATCTAAAACAATCATACAACAGGTGAGTGATATAAGCCTGGGTAATGAGCAGGGATTCCCGAATTTGGATAGCGAACTGGTGCTTAAAAACACTTGAGCATCATCTCCAACCTGATGATCAAAATAAAATAATCATGAGGTGGCTATCTATCCTAAAAAAAAATAAAATAACAAATAAAATCAAAACGAAATTAAAATTAGAACACTTGGGTTGCCTCCCAAGAAGTGCTTAGTTTAACGTCCTTAGCTTGACTAGGTCTCCAATTCAATCAAACTTTCAAGGTGGCTTCATCATTCCATGCACAACAACACCTGAAACATATAATTTTCTCCCGCACTGACATTCACATAAAAAATTAGTTGAAGAACAGTTATAAGAAAAAGCATATCTTCCATCCCTTTGTCCATCAGTTCAATATCTCCGATATGAATATAATCTAGAAAAATTATTGTACATTTCTTTGGAGATTATTCAGGACAACTTACATTTTCCTTGCACTTCCCTTTACCAATAGATTGTTTAGAATGTTTACAATCTACTTTATTGATCTCTTGGTACAAACTTACAGGTTCATTGGGTTTGGAAGAATGAAAGATTTTGAATTTTATCTCTTCATTGTTCACCTGAAGTGTAAGCTTGTCATCATAAACATCAATCAAAGCTCTGCCTGTAGCTATAAATGACCATCCAAGGATGATGGGAATTTCAAAGTCTTCTTCCATATCTAGGACCAATAAATCTGCTGGGAAGATGAAATCACCGACTTTAATCAGAATATCCTCTACTACAACATGAGGGTAAGTAAGGGAACGATTTGCTAACTGCAATGATATCGTCATCGGTTGTACCTCTTCTATGTCCAATTTCTTGCACAAAGATAAAGGCATCAGATTAGTTGACGCTCCTAAATCATATAAGACTTTGTTTACCGTAAAATTCTCTATAGTGCAAGGGATCGTAAAACTCCCAGGATCGTTTAATTGTTTGCGACAGCTTCTTTTGTAATATAGCACTGCATTCTTCATTTAAGCTAACCATCGCGTACTTTTTGAATTTTTTCTTTGAAGATAGCATTTTCTTCATGAACTTCACATAATTTGGCATTTGTTCCAAAGCATCTGCAAAAGGAATATTTATGTGAAGCTTCTTAAAAAATCTAAAAATTTAACAAACTGATCATTCAACTCTTTTTTTTCTGAAAGCGCTGGGGATAGGGAATTTTATTCAATATAGCAGGTGAAGGTTTAGAATTACTCCTCAATTTGGATGATATAGGAACATCACCCTTTTTTTTCTTGATTCGCATTATCAGCTGAAGGACTAAATACTACATGTTCCTCTATCTGATCTGTTAGAGGATGCACAATGTTTTTCCCATTTCTCAATGCTTTTGATTTGCACTATTCTCTTGGGTTTTTCTCTGTACAGCTAGGGAAAGCTTCTTTGTTCATAATATTCAATTTAGCAACGATCTGGCTAACCTAAACCTTAAGGTTTTTGATAGCTTTTCCATGACTCGTTACGGTGCTTTCCAAGAAATTAGTTCCACTCTTTGACTCCTTTATGAAATCTCCAAGCAAAGCCTCCACAGATGGTTTCTTTTCATAAAAACCTAGAGGTGCCTGCAAAACATTCTTATTGTTAGCATATGAAAAATTCTCATGATTGCGCAAACGTGGGTGATAATGAGTGGGTTGGTTCATCTGATAAGAATTTTGATGGACTCCTTGAAATTGGTTCGCTTGGCGCACATAATTTTCCGGTTCAGGGTTATGTACTTCCCATGATGTAAGTGCATTACAAGCCGTCATTGATGCAATCGATGGCTGAGTACCTGTGGACAAGATATTAATGACATTAGTCAAAGTAGCCATATGTGCCTTTAAAGCATTTACCTCGTCTAGTTCATAAATCCCAACCACTCTAGATGAAGACCGTTCTAAAGGCCAATTATAACTTGTGGTAGCCATGTCCTCCAATAAAGTCTGAGTAACATCAGCATTTTTTGCAAAAATCGAGCCATCTGCGGCAGCACCCAAGATGGATTTCATTGTACTGGTCAACCCATTGTAGAACAACTGGATTTATAACCAGTCAGGGTATCTATGTTGGGGACACTTTTGCAGCAACTTCTATAGTGCTTCTATGCCTCGAATAACTACTCGTACTCTCTTTGTTTGAATTTGCCAATTTCTATTCTCAGTCTGCTCGTTTTCGTAGGAGGGAAGAATTGTTTAGAAAGGATTGGGCCAACTCATCTAATATGGTTATGCTTCCCATTCCACGTGAATCCAACCAATCTTTTGCCTTGTCCTGCACAGAAAAAGAAAACAATCTCAGTCTAATGGCATGAGAAGAGACTCCACTTATTTTTACCGTCCCGCTAATTTCTAAGAAAAAGCAGATGTGCTTATGTGAATTTTCATGTGGAGTTCCTCTGAATGCAAGTGCCATATGAATTAAACCAAGTTTTAGCTCAAAATTATTGGCATTGATTGGGGCCCAGCAATCCCTGTCTAGGTCGTTTGGGGATAGCTGGTTGAAAATAATCTCTGATGGTTCTCACAGCTTCCCCTTGATCTCCCATGGCGTGAAATCAACTCTCATGTTCCTTCTTTCTCTTCTCAAAGTCCTTTTAATTTCTGGATCACATGAACAAGTTCAGCCTGTTGACTTTTTCGTATACAAGGATTCTCCAACCACTACAAAAAAAAAAAAAAAAAACAAAAACGCACAAATTAAGTTTGGAATCGGCAACAACGCAAAAAACTTGATTCGTGAACATAAGCGTAGGTATCAAAGTAATAAATCCCAAAATAGGGTGTCGTCCTTAGGGACCGGTGTGAGCAAAATTTTCCTAACTTAGCCATCACAGTTCTTCTTCAATTTTATCCAGGCAACCAAAAAAATGATTTTTATCTATAACTACAGATAACAAAAATTCAGTCACACACAAGAACCATTCAGAGCAAAACAATTCTAGGGTGTTGTTTCATTTAGGGAATACAATGAATATGACATGGAATTGATTGAAATTGATAGATTGAGGCTAGAAGTTTTAAAATCAGGAAATCCTCTCTCGAGCTCAAACCATCCTAATAACTACCCATCGCCTCGAATCTCTTATATCGCTTGAATAGTTATAGCATTAAGACCCTTCAATCGCACCCCTTATTATTGTAATTTCACTCTCATGCAATTTCGAGTAACAATCTAAATTATTGGGTCAAGCGAATTAAACTCTCTCTCGAGACATCTAATTAACTTAAGTTCATTCAATTAATGGCCAGTTAATTAAAAGCATTAAACACAAACAATTTAGAAATCTATGCAAAATCAATCAATTGTGAATTCAAGTACTCAAAGTAACATCCTTATGATCCTCAAACACCCTAGAAACAGAGTTTAGCCACACATGATTCTAACAACAATAACCAACAAATAATCAATCATCATGGCAAAACAATAATATAAACGTAGAAAAAATAAATCTCCCTTCAATAGGACATAATCCCAATCACGATCTCCTTGACTCTCGCCATGAATTCTAGATTGGTCTTCAACAAAATGCACGTTCTCGATCAATTCTTCCCATCATAATCAGCCCAGAATCGCTCTCGGATCAAACCTCAATCAAAATCTTGAGTCTTCACCCGAAACAGTTTGAAATCGCTCTGATTTACCTCTGTACGAACTTGAAATTGTGTAAAACTTTCTAAAATTTCTTCCCTTTTCTCCTCCCCTTGACCTGGCGGCACAACGCTATTATTTATAATATGCTCGCAGTTTTGAAATGTTGGCATCATGCTAGCTGCACGTAGAAGTCGTAGCGTTGCAACGCTGCCCTGTTTCAAATTGCTCTCAGGTCTGCAGCGTCAGGGAGCAGCGTTGCAATGCTGGCTCCTCCAACGCTGGCTTCTCTGAATTTTCTTCCAAAATTGCCTTTCTTCTTGCCCCTTGATCCTTGATTTCTTCCTAATTCCATAGCTAATACTTAATTGCTAAAATCGAGAGTTTTACCTCGATTTTTTTAATCATCTTCGCATAAATTGCTCCTGATGCTCAGTTTCTTGAAATTACTCAATAAACCACATCAAACTATACAAAACTAGCAATAGTTGTTCTAAATTTGAAAATAATAAAAGTACTTTTTAGATACTTTTCATGGCTTTGTCTATAATTTAGAAGGGAAACCTTATCCTGGTAATGCTACAGATGCAGCCCGCTTTATGGAATGGTCATAAGTGTTGTGACTTGTCACAGATGGTCAGATCTTAATCATTCGTGTTGGGGACATGCGAGCGGGGCCGTCCTATACAAAGAGTTTGTATAAGACCTGACCACAAAGTGTTAACGTCTCGTTATATAACACCATTCATGACATAGACTTCACTTCACTAGGATGACCATAGGTAACATGACCTCAATCCTGAGTGAGTTGGGAACTTCTGCTATTGAGGGCGGTCCTTTGATTTGCATGGATACGAGTGGCCAGGTCGCCGACTCAAGCCTACCACTTTGGGGATTCGTCTGATTTGGCAGCTGAGAACTCAGCTACACAAGATGGAATTCACTCCTTCCTTGAAGCATGGGTAAGTAGATAGATGACTCCCTTAAGGGTTGATTCTAGGACTTGAACGATGTGGCGCCACACACCTTCTCTTAGCCCGAGAGGTATTCACACATAGTTGGACTATGTTGTATTGTTCATTAGAGGGATCGGTGGTACTTAAGGAGTGAGATGTAACTACAGGGGAAAAATGGTATATTCGCCCAACTGTACTTATGAGCATCTTTGAGGGGTCATCGTACTCATGATTGGTTATATTCGATGGACACAGAAATATATCTGTGGTAAGAAGAGTTCAGCTGTCAATCTTTAGTGGAATGCCTGGCAGTTAACGGATGGTGGATCTCGTGGCTAAAGAGTTTAGACAGCTATTCATGTACCGTTAGAGATTCGAGCCATAGGTCCATAAGGTCCCCTTGGTAGCTTGGTAGCTTGGATAAAGTTGAGAACAAGTTTTTGGGTCAGTTTGAAATGTTGAAATTGATAAGAGGGAGTTCGATTATATATGATATAATTGAACTGGTTAATTATATTTAATAGAATTAACTAAATGTATGAGATACATTATTTTGGAGGAAATTGGATATAAATATGATTTATATCAAGTAGAGGAGAAAACACTATAGTAGATATATGATATCAAACTATAGGTTAAGAATATAATATGATTATATTCATTATTTAATTAATTAGGCAGTTATGAGATAATTGGCCGAGTATTTCTCTGGAATCGTGCGAAAGTGGGAATTTAGAATTCAGTTCTTGTAACTGAAGAATAAAATGATTTTTTTTTCCATTTTGTAAGACACGCAAGAAAAATCGCTCATGGTGTGAATCTATACGATCGCTCGTTGAGAGCCTATACGATAGTGCCCGTCTTCTTAAACGATCGCACACCTGCATACTAAACGATCGTCCACGATTTCTAAATGATTGCTTAGCGTGTCGAGCAGATGTAAACGATCGCTTACCATTTGATAGAAAATCGCTTAGCTAAACCTATACGATCGTGTACTTCGACCTAAACGACAAACACCCGACTATACGATAGTAATCCCTTTCTCCCACTTGCTTGTTCGTTTACACGATCACTTTTTTCTCCTTCCTTCTACCAATTCCATCAAAATCCACCCCTTTGGATTCTCACTCCGAGAATACCAAGGGCTTCGAGTAGTGGTGTCGTCCCCGATTGTTGTTGGTTTGTGCGCTGCTTATTGTGTAGACGATTGTAGTGCTAGTAGGCGACTGTTTGTTGGACGATAAGAATCGTAGAGGAGTTCACTTCCGCTGGACTGAGTTTGATTGAAGAAAGTCTTCAACTGGTAAGTCTCTCGGTCTTTTGTATTTTTTTTTATTAAAGCATGCCAATAATTAACATTACATTGCATATATGTATGGTAGAATGTATATGTGGTAATTCTGTCACAATGAATCGGAAAGATCTGCATTCGCTCATGGATTCTCTTGTTTAAGAGTTCCTTCAATTGGTATCAGAGCTAGGTTTCGGATATTGCAATTTCATTGCTGAAAAGGATTGCATATACATTCGCGGTGGGTGCCTCATATCTACTTTCTGTTTAATTGTTAAATTGTTTGTGGATGTGTGGATTAATGGAGTTTTTTGGGATAAAACCTCGGTTTGATTAATTCTTTTACATTTTCGGTTAATTGTAAAGGCCCCTGCGTTTTTGGGCATAATTAATTGTTATCGAATCTGTAATTCAAAGTCAGTTTGAGTTTTGAGTCGTTCGTGAAGAACTTCGGAGCAAGGGTTGGTATTCTTCGAGGAAGAAGACAATCAAGAGTTGATCGGATTGTATAGGCGATAGGGTAGGCGATCGCTGAGTATCGGATGCTCGGGCGTCATTTAACGCGCGCATTCACTAGACGATCGTTTAGCTCAGCAAGTTTCAATGCTTAGTATCTGACTAAACGATCGCAGAGTAACGCACGATAAATCGTTTACCTCTTCGCGTGTTAAGCGATTATCGAGATGATTAGGCTAAAGGAACTCTTATTCAAGAGTACCTACAAGCGGAAACGGATCTTTCCAATTAATTATGATAGAATTACCACATATACATTCAAAACATACTAATATGCATTTATAATGCTAAAGAGATCAAGAGATCATACCAGATAAAGATTTCTTCTTCACAACAAGTCTAAAACCCAATCGTCTACCTGAAACAATCACCATTCGGACAGAAGGAAACGGAGATGACACCACCACTCAGAGCCCTCAGTATTCTTGGAGTGAGAATCCAAAGCGTGGGCTTTGTTCGGATTTGGTAGAGGGAAGGGGGAAGAGAGGTCGTACACAACGATCAAGCAAGTGGGAGATGAGGTTGTCTATCATATAGACAAGATGCTTGATCTTTTAGGTGAAGTATACGATCGTGTAGGAAAAAGTAAGCGATCGTTTAAATGATCATGTAGGAAAGGGTAAGCGATCGTGTAGGAAAAGGGTGAGCGATCGTCTAGGAAAAACTAAGCTATCGTCTATATGATCGTTTAGTAAATATCGGGAGCTAAATGATCGCTTAAGAAAAGATAAACGATCATTTAGTTAATAGCGCACGAAGGTGTAATCGGTAAGCGATCGCTTAGTAATATTGTATATGTAAGCGATCGTGCAGGCACTATCGTATAGGCACTGATTTTCTAAACGATGACACTCTCTTTAGTACAATGTCTGCGCCTTTATGCTCAACACACCGTCAGCTATTTATGCATCTCAAAGTGATCTTTCAATACACTCATCCCTTATTTAAAACAGAAGAGACGCCATCCCATTTCCTTTATAACCGTCCAATAAATGTGATCTCATCATATTCATAACATATAAATTAATATCATATATTACTTATAATATTTTCTTCTACTAGATATAAATCATATTTATATCCAATTTCTTCCAAATAATGTATCTCATACATAAAGTTAATTATATCATATTTTATTAACTCGTTCAATTATATCATATATAATCGAACTCCCTCTTGTCAATTTGAACATTTCAAACTGATCCAAAAACTGACTCTTAACTTGTATCCAAGCTACCAAAGGGACCTTATGGACCTATGGCTTGAAGCTCTAATGGTACGTGAATAGTCGACTAAACTCTTTAGTCACGATATCCACCATCCGTTAACTGCCAGGCATTCCACTAAAGACCGACAGTTAAACTCTTCTTGTCATAGATATATTTCTATGTCCATTAGATATAACCAATCATCAGTACGATGACCCTTCACAGATGCTCGTAATTACAGCAGGCCAATTTACCGTTTTGCCCCTATAATTACATCTTCCTCATTAAGTACCATTGATCCCTCTAATGAACAATACAACATAGTCATACTATGTGTGAACACCTCTCGGGCCATGAGAAGGTGCATGGCGCCACATCATTCAAGCCCCGGGATCAGCCTTTAAGAGAGCAATCTATCTACTTACCCCTACTTTGGGGAAAGAGTGAACTCCATCTTATGAAGCTGAATTCCTAGCTCCCAAATCAGACAAATCTTCAAAATGGTAGGTTTGAGTCGGCGCTCTGGCCACTCGCACCTATGCAAATCAAAGGACCACCCTCAATGGCAGGAGTTCCCAACTCACTTAGGATTGAGGTCATGTTATATATGGTCATCTTAGTGAAGTGAAGTCTCATTCATGAATGGAGTTATATGATGATTAGGATCAGACCATCTTATGTCGCATGTCCACTACACGGATGATTAGGATCAGACCATCTGTGACAAGTCACAACATTTGTAACAATTCCATAAAATGGCCCACGTCCGTAGTGTTACCAGGATAAGGATTCCCTCTTATATCCATATACTACAGACTATTTTGGTTGTCACTTAAGATATGATCCACTTGTATGTCACTACATACATGCTTATGTTCATAAAGAGAACTAGGGATATTAAGTTTATTCGTTTGTGGTAAAATAAAAAACATCTAAATGTGTAAAGTCAAGTAGTAAAGTAAATATCATATATATTATACATCACAAGTGTTCGTACGAAGTTGTTTACAAACTATAGGATACGAGACTTTAGGGCACAAACCCCTACAATCTTCCACTTGTACTAAAGCGAAGTGGGGAATACAAGTAAACAGGTACAAAACAATAAACTAGGGCATAAAAACCTAGTGCAACAAAATCTCCCACTTACCCTAGTCCAGCCGCGAGCGGTCCCATAGACCCATGCTCTAAAGGTGACCTTCAAACACTGTAGCCGTGAGAGCCTTCATAAACGAATCAACAACGTTTTGCTTCGAGGCGATCTTCATGACGATCACGTCTCCTCGATGCACTATCTAGCAGATCAAACGATACATCCACTCTATGTGTTTGTCGCGCCTATGATTCCTGGGCTCCTTGTAGTTTGCCACAGCACCACTATTGTCACAATAGAGGGTGATGGGCCTAGAGATATTTGGAACAACTTCCAGCTCTGTCAAGAACTTTCTGAGCCAAACAACCTCTTTAGTAGCTTTACAAGCCGCTACGTACTCGGACTCCATTGTGGAGTCGGCGATGCACCCCTACTTAGTGCTCTGCCATACTACAGCTCCTCTATTAAGAATAAATACTGACCCTGAAGTGGACTTTCAAGAGTCCTTATTAGTCTGAAAGTCAGAATCCATGTATCCAGTAAGGATCAAATCTTGAGACCCATACCCGAGCATGTAGTCTCTCGCTCTCCGAAGATACTCGAGGATGTTCTTAACTGCGATTCAGTGACCCTGGCCTGGATTAGACTGATACCTACTGACTATTCCCACAACTTAGCAGATGTCTGGACTAGTGCAAAGCATCACATACATTAAACTGCCAACGACAGATGCATATGAGACCCGTCTCATGTCCTCAACCTCTTGAGGTGTCTTAGGACACATGTCCTTAGACAAAGTGACTCCATACCTGAATGGTAGTAGGCTCTTTTTGGAGTTCTGCATCGAGTACTTGAGTAAGATTTTGTCAATATACGATGCCTGAGACAGCGTTAGCACTTTGCCCTTACGATCCCTACTACGGGTAAATGTCTTTCAAAACTTAACTCTTATCAACATGGGTTTCCCCATTGCGTTGACAGTGGAGTTGTTATTCTCAATTTTTTTTTTGTTTTTTTAAGGAATGATCGCAATGTATTGAACGTAATTCTCCAGGATCGTTGCCACCCCCAAACTTAGAGGTTGGCCGCACTCTCACCGCAAAGCTAAAAACAAACTCAACAGGAATGTGGTAATAAATGTTTGAGTAAAGGTTTGCGCGCAATAAAACTTAAGACTTTCAAAATTTGAAGAAGCTATTAAAAGTAAGAAGCGCCTTGCGATGCTTAGTTAGCAGATGCGGTGAATTATACGTACCATCATAGATGCATCGCAAAGGAATGCAATCGGACAAGGAGAATTTCAAAAGAATAATGCATAAAAGATAATAAGAAAAGGACCTTAGGTAGAATATCAATTTTTTCTGTACTTAGAACTCATGCAAGGAAATCGTCGTGCGTTTAATGATGGAGAAGATTCTTCTTCCAAACCATGGCATCGAGTGGAACTATTAACGCATCTACAAAGAGCTAATGCATATTCATCCAAGAAAGAAGCCACAAATCCAAAATGACAATAATCAAATAAATAATCTAAAGTTAACTAGGAAAGCAAAGTAAAGATAGAGTAGAAGACATCCCTGAAGAATTTGAAGTGAAGCTATCGCAAGGAGTCTTCCATGTAGGAGATTGATCTCAACTGCTTAGGTCGAGACTCGTTGTCCTGACCATTAGAGCTTCCAACAATTGTTGGATGCATGTTGGTTGACATGTGCCTAAGATTGCTTCCAGCTCATGCGACAGATAACCTTTCTATCTCGGGGTCAACATTGACTTTCGGCGCATCGCCTTCATTCAATTATTGTTTACAACTTGGTCGCACAAGCTACAATACGCCAGAGACTAAAAGGGGTGCCTACAAAAACACAAAACTTAACAAACTATTAGCTGCCAAGTCCCCAGCAATGACGCCAAAAACTTGTTGATGATAATTGGTTGAACACAATTATGCGTGTTGCATGACTTAAGCTATGCGTTTAAGTCCATGCGTCGGAGGTCATGTGTTGGAATAGAAAGTATGCGTTAATCTAGTATGCAATGACCATGCGTTCCTATCACAAGTTTTCTTGCCTTCTCGCCAAGTATAACGAGAACGCAAGTTTCTCAGGTAATCCAAGGTCGAACACAGGGACTTGTCACTCAATAATGCTTGTGAAACAATGCATTTGGGGTGATGAATAGAAGTAAAAAGAAAAAGTCAATGGATTACACACTACTCCTACTCCTAGCTAAACAGATTGAGCAATGGAAGACTTTCAATGAGAATTGGGAGATACACAAAAACTGTTAATGCATATTAATGTTTATTATCTTATATCGCTCGAGTAATCCCAGCTCGTCATACTAACGCATCGCACACCTCTCAGTGTTCAGTCGCATGACTATATCTCTATAGTGAATGGGGTTGTCGAGCATAAGACCGTACCCATCTCTAGGAATGATGCATACTTTGCTTTAGTGCGTTCCATCTCTTACCTTCTCAGGCAGTTAGATGCAACTCATTAACTTATAGACAAGTATTGCAACAACCTATCGACAAGCGTTACTATAGCCTCTCACCAAGCAAAGAGGATTAACTCACTATACTTGCACAACGCACACCTCTCGATGAGTTGTAACATGCCTCCTATCTTTAGGCTACACGATTGAGTATGCGATCTTCCTTGATAAATAAATGATGAAGGTAAACGATGATAAAGATAAAGACAATGAAGAAGGAGGCATTGAAGGAATTAAGATATGCATTGATTACAAAATGTCTTAATATCTTAAGCTAAAATGTAATACAATACAGAGATCACATAAGAAATGAAAGACTCTACGTCAAGGCTGCTGATGGTGCCATGGATGGATGGTGGAGACGTCTTTCTCAAGCTCTATCTCCGAAAAAACTATACAGAGATCACAATACAGAGATCACCCATCTTGCGGTCACCCTTCTATTTAAGGTTATCACTCCGTGGCCGCAATCTCCAAGTGATGAACGTATTTGATCAATAACCTAACTTCCATGCGATGGACGCATTCGATTACTGCATGCGTTCGTTTATGCGATAGCTTGGCTTTCACCGAATGTGATTGTCTTTGCGGTCGCCTGGCTTCATCGTTTGATTTTGTGATTGTTTATTTCCAATGCTTGCGTTTGATTCCTGTGATAGCTACAAAAATAGACACTTTGACACGAATAACGCATAATATTGGGGTTAGTGAGGATTAGGTACTGATCGACGCAAAACTCAATTTTTCACAAATTCTAAGTATTATCACCACATTTTCTACTTGTTAGCCCTCATAATTCTAAATAAAAGATTTATAACAACTGGCATTTCTGCCAGTTATCAAAACACATGGTTCATCAACGTTTTGGTCAAAGCCATACAATTTAATCGCAGCATCAAATTGAATATTTCAAGATCGAGACGCCTGCTTCAACCCATAAATGGACAGATTTAGTTTGCAAACTTTTTGCCCTTGACCTTGGGAAAGGAATTGTTCGGGTTGCACCAGTAAATGGTCTCCTTAAGATTGCCATTCAGAAAAGCTTTCTTGACATCCATTTGCCAAATATCATAATTATAATAAGCTACAATGGATAGGAGGATGTGGATCGACTTTAACATGACAACAGGTGAGAAAGTCTCCTCATAGTCGACTCCCCTCACCTTGGTATAACCCTTTGCCACAAGTCGAGGCTTGAAGGTTTTCACCTTCCCATTGGCACCCCGTTTGCGCTTGTAGATCCATTTACAACCTATAGGTCTTCCTTCATTCGACTGATCTACAAGATCCCATACCGAGTTGAAGTACATCGACTCCATTTCGAGATTCATGGCTTTGACCCATTCATCCCGATTAACATCCTACATTGCCTTTTTATAGGACAATGGATCCTGAACGTCGCCATCTGTCTCCATAGCTAGGATTTTTGTGAAACCTAGATAGCGATTAGACGGGTTTATAACCCTCCCACTGCGTCGAGGTTCCCTAAACTCTTGAGGTGGAACCGACCTACCAAATGAACTATCAATAACAATTCTAGTTGATGAAATAGGTCCTTCAACAACTCTTGATGAAGTTTTAATAGTTTCTTTGGAAATCTCACTTAACACGACTTTACTACATGGATTGTGCTCCCTGATATGATACTCCTCGAGGAAAGTAGCATTCGTGGAAACAAACACCTTGTTTTCGGACGGATCATAAAAGTAACCTCCTCGTGTACTGTTCGTTGCTATCGTGTTTCGAGCTAGGAGTGTATTGTATAAAATAAATTGGAAGAATAAGTTCTAAGTATGAATGATGCATTGATGCTTTGATGCGTTTATGTATTTGTAACGCGTTGATGCGTTATAGATGTGCAACAGAACGCACGACACTCCACTATTGACGTTCAAGTTTTCCTAAATTAGACCCAAGTATAAATCCAATTTAGGTTCCTAGTAAGTCCAAGGTCGAACTCAGAGATTCAGGTTAAGCTAACGTAGACCTTGCGTTGTAGCTGTTGTACGGATTTCCTAAATGTATGAAGGAATGTGTTATTTACACTAAGGTGTTGTGCTTGTGCAAGAAGATAAAGAAGAGTTGGGTAGTGAGTGATGGATCATGTGAAAATGGGTTTTAATGTATGTGGTATTCGTTGATCTAAGATCAATGTACATGAACCAGAATGTGATGTGGGTGATTTGTTTATCTTTGTTTATGCATTAGACTCTTATTCGACACTTCTTTATGCGAATAACATACAAAACCTATCTCTAGGATGCATGCGTCGAACACAAAATGCAATAAACACCAGTAAATCTATCTTTAGATTTACTAGGCGTTCTACTTGATGCTGGCTTATTTACTCTTTCGAATAATCTAAGCTAAGGATGCTTTTACCAATTGATCAAGTTGGCTCAAGCGTTTGAAATGAAATTTTGCATAAAGTATAGATGCATTCAATATAAATAAGAAATAAACAATGGCAAAGTGTGATGGATCAAATATATGAGTTTATAAAGAAGCAGATTGTCTTTACAAAAGCAATATTTAATCAGATGAATGAAAGTGATAAATGAGATGAAAGGAACTAAGTCAAGCCACAAAGTACAATCTCTTGTATCTCTTTGGCTCAATTCTAGTTGTGTACAATCACTTGTATAAGAATTGTACGAAGTGTCTTTCTCAAGCTCGGCTTCCTCCAATCCTTGACCGGCGGTGACAATAGTTCTCTACCCTTATGCTCTTCTTGGCACCACAACACAACTTCTAAAGATCTAAAACTATGACTACGCTAATACTGAGAGTGAGAACTTAAAAAATTATGTATATCGAACTCTGGAGGGATTTCATCTATTTATAGGCGTTGGTCATCTTCAGCTTGGTGATAGGCAACATTAAAGTCCATGCCCTGGTCAGTCGCCTGACACTCGAAAGCTTTTCAGACGCCGCCTATTGTAGGTGCCCATATTTGCAAGTGGTGATTTGACACAAACAGCCTGAATCAATGAATCTTCTCTGCGTTGAATCCCTCCGACGTATGGCCCATGCGTTAGAACTTTGCCTGCGATACTTCTTAATCGTGCGTTAGCTTCTTGTTGAAATCCTGCAATATAACGCGTTAGTGCCGCAGTATTTAGTAATAAACATTCTTTTACATGAGTTTGCTAATGTTTGAGTAATTCCATGCGTTTCTTCTGAAAATGAGGAGATTTTATCATTAAAAACCTTAGTTGTTCCAACTTAAGAGCCAAAATAACTTGTATTTCTACAAGTTATCACCACTCCTAAATTTGAACAATGCTTGTCCTCAAGCATTCCATAAATAATTCTTTGTTATCTCCCTTGTCTTTAGTGTGCAGAGTTCGCCTCTCATCATATTCAATTATAAGCTTGAGACAAGAGTTTGGAAATTGTAACGCAGATTGACTCTTTTCTAAAAGGAATAATGTTTAGTTTCAGGTGCAGCGAGCCTTTTATCAACAACTCCTTTCGCTTATCAAAACATTCCCGTTTTTTTCTAAACCAACAATGCGTTAGATGCCGGATAAAAAGAAAAAAAAATATGAATTTTCAATTACCTATGCATTGCTCCACCTTCGTTTTGGCTTGCCCCCACGGGTGTCATGCGAGCATCCAACTACGTGTGAGAACCTTTCAACACTAAACTCATATCTAGTATTAATGCGTTTCATGACACAACTTCTTTAGACTAGATAGAGGAGTTTTATGGGACGCATTGGTCTAGGAGACTTAACTTCGTTTTGGCTTGCCCCCACGAGTGTCATGCGGGCATCCAACTACGGCCAAGTGTCTGTTTCAACTTTTTAACTCATGCCACTTTGCAGTTTTTCTTTTAAAGTAATGACAGAGGAGTTGCATTTAACATTTTTCTATTTTGTTCCCTTTCTTTTTGATGTATTTAGTTAATGCATGTTAACTTGAATTTCCCTCATCCCCAAATTTGGAGATGAGCTAAATCCTCATTGCTAAAAGAGAAACAAAATTTCGAAAAGGCTTTGAGAGTTCCGAAAGGAGTTTTGAATTAAAGCTTGCATGCGTTAGAAAGAAAACATGTAGTCTTTTTAGAGAAGTTTAGGCTTTGTTGATTTTCCTAACGCCTACTCTATACTTATAGATTTCATATTGTTGATATCATATAGGTAAGACAAAGCACAAGACTAGAAAATAGCTAAAGAACAAAAAAGTATGCTAAGGTCAAACATAAGGAAAAAAATGATAGAAATTTCTCATTCATTTTCATAAAATAACATGAAATACAAACAAGTCAAATAAATACAAAAGATCATCAAATAAATCGAAATACAAAATAACCAACACCCCAAAACTTTATTGTGCTAGCACGTCATCCCTGCGTTCTTTTACAGGGTTTTCATCCATAAAGCGCAAAGGGTTTCTAAGATGAGCAGGTAGTGGAGGCAGGGCAAACATTCCAACCAAGACTTGATTAATGTACTGTGTTGTATAAACAAATTGGTCTTGCATCCTTCTTGTTTACTGCCTTAAGTAATCTCTTAGAACCCTATTTTGTTGCTGAAGACCTTCGATGGATGTGGCCAATGGTCTAAGTTGATCACAAATGAATGTTTTCAACTCTTCAAGGTTAGTACTTTGTTAAGGTGGTGCTGGCTCTTCACTTCTTCCAATTGGGTCTTCAAAATTTACTGCGTTACTCGACTCTCACCCAGTTGGTTCAAAAATGGTTGGAGGAGGCACAAAATTGGGAATTGGACTTGGTGAGGGCGAAGGAAGGGGGCAAGGGATGTCTTGATCTATATCAGTAGGTTCTTGGTGCGTTGGATCAAGACTCCTTTCTGGTGGGGCCACTGGTGTGTTTTGGAGAGTGAGGTTTAGGGTTGGCCGCGCTTCTTCATCCGTAAGTTCAAGCTCTGCTTTGTAATCTTCATGCTCTGAAGCTTCTTCTTTTGGGGGCGCATTTAGATGATCGAGGTCTGGCTGCCACTTCTTTGGGAGGTAAGGCAGGCTGATGCGGCGAACCACGAAGTAAACACCTGATTAACTTGATGTCTATCAGATCGTCGATCTCTTCTTGATCATCCTCCAGAGGGATGCCTCCACGTTCACACAGTGCGCAGATCAACCATGGAAAATAAAGTTGTCCTCTTGTTTTGGTTTTGATGGCTTTGATTTGATCCCTTATTATTCTCCCAACATCTAAAGGGATGCACTTCATGATATAATAAGTAGCCAAGACGCGTTCTTTTGACAATGTTTCATCATGCGTTGTAGGCATGATGCTTCTCTTAATCAGATAATACCATAGATTCGTGTTTGGGTTTAAGTTCTTGGAAACTAGCATCTTTTCTCCATTTCTAGACATTTGCCATTTGCTTCTAGGCTTGGCTACCACTCTTAACGCAACTTCAACTTGGCTCGGAGTTGGTTGTTCCAAGATGCGGTTGCCTTCTGCGTCCAGATTACTCCTGATGTTGAACACTTCATTGCTCTTATCGGATGAGAAGCGCACCAATACCCTATCAACAAATGCTGTATTCTTCTCCATGTCGAACTCACTACTGTAGAACTGGCAGACAAGGTTGGGCCAAATTCTTGTATGCCCAATGCAGAACTGACCCCAACCCACTGCATCTATGGTTTCAGTTATGTATGCTGGCAGTGGGTTGCAGTAGGGAAAGAAGCCTTTCTCTACAAGAATATCATTGAACTGACGCTTCCTTCCCGTGGTCTTTTTAGGTAATGCGTCGGTTACCTTGCGCTTGCCCGCCGCATGTTTCTTAGCTTCCCGCGCCAGCTCTCTTAATTCGTTCTCCAATTCTCTTTGGAGATCTGACTTCTTTCGCCTCTGCCTTGCGGGCTGATAATCTTCCAATTCCTTCTCTAACGCGTTGTGCCTTGAGCAGCTCCCAAGCGTTGCATCCTCAGGACTGGATGCTGACTACTCATCTTCTTCCTCCAAGATTATTTTTCTCTTTCTTGTCACTCTCTTGTCTTTTGAGGGCCCTTCATTCGCGTCAGTTTGACGTGATTGCAACGCGTCTAGGACAAATCCCCTTTCTTCATCTTCTTCTTCTAACTCTACTTTGAGCATCATTGCATAGCACTCCGCTTCATCCAATTCAAGTGATGCGTTAGGTGGGTTGGAACATATCACTTGCTCTTCTTCTTGGCCTTGATTCATACTTGCCAAGATAGCTCCAAACACTTCTTGCTCGTTCTGTCGAGCCAATTCTGCTAATTCTTCAAGGTTACACTCTAACGCAGGACTGTCAGAGCTAGGCCTAGGTGGAGTAAATGATGGGATTTCTAATGGGGTATGCGGCGACCCAGAGGATGTGATGATGATGGGTGAACGCTACGGTTGGTTGGATGCGTCTGCTTCAACTGGATAGATGGTGGCGAAGGGTTGGATTGACAGTGGAGGAGGTGGATGCATGACTGACGATGGTGCATTATAAATGTAGGCTGGGATGCGGTTATGCGTCGCACCCACCGGAGTGATGTTCAGAATGAATGGTGGTGTTGCGGGCTTTGTATACGTTTTCTTGGTAGTCGTGGATGACGAAGGAAGCTGCCTTGGTTTTGAAGGGGTTTTAGGTTTTGGTTTTGGGGTGGTTTTGGGCTGTTAGGTGGTCTTAGAAGGAAGGTTGTGATGGATTTGGTGGGCTTCGACCGAGACGGTCGCTGGGAAGTGGAGGATGCCCCGACATGCAGAGGTTTAGTACGGACGATGGTTTTTTCTGTCGAGGGCTTGGGGGAGGCGATGTTGAAATAGACGAGGAGAAGAAAGAGCTTACCGGCGAGACGTCTCCAAAGCTCATTGATTGATTCTGACTATCAGACGCTAACGACATTGTGGTTGAAGAGTGACCAGAGAAATACTTGAGCAAACGACCGTGAGGGAAACGAGAGGCGCTAGGGTTTTTCTTTTTCTTTTTTTTCACAGAGAGCTCGATAGCAATGAAGAAGAAGAAAACGTAGGGTCTCGATTTTTATAAGCTGGGGAGAGAGAGGGGGGTGACGTTAGGCGGCATTTAATGCGAAGTCGAAGGGACGTGTATTGCATTTCCAAGCACTCAAGTGCTTTTCATTTTCGAGAGTGTCCTTTTGACTTGGGCCATGCGTTAGACTTAAGTCTAACGCGTTCATTTATTCCCATCCTGATTATACATAACTTTTTTTTTATTATTTTATTAAAAACAAGTAAATCTCTAACTATGGAGGCGATAACAATGAATAATCAATCTTAAAACGTAGACAAACAAACAAAATAAACTCAAACGCAGCAATAAAATACAAAATGCAAAAGGATTGAGGAAAGAGGAAGCGTCCCTGGAATACGTATCGATGCGCACGCAGGGATGCTTTGACGCGAGCCTCAGTTAGCTTCACGTAGTACGTGAGATGACTTTTGACATTTTATGCCATCTTCAAAGTATGACTTCACTCTTTGGCCATTTACTTTGAACGCATTGGTGCCATCCTCCCGCGTTAATTCTATTGCTCCGTGGGGAAAGATTGTTTTAATAATGAATGGTCCTGACCACCTTGACTTTAACTTTCCTAGGAATAAACGCAATCGTGAATTGAATAATAAAACTTTTTGGCCAACAACAAAAACTTTCTTACTAATGCGTTGGTCGTGCCAGCGTTTGGTCTTCTCCTTGTAGAGCTTGTTGTTCTCATATGTGTTCAACCGCCACTCTTTAAGCTCATTGAGCTGAAGTTTGCATTGATCGCCCGTGGCGTCCAAATTCAAATTTAGCTTCTTTACTGCCCAGAAAGCTTTGTGTTCCAACTCTAGGGGTAAGTGACAAGCTTTTCCAAATACTAAAGAGTATAGAGACATACCTATAGGGGTCTTGTAGGCAGTCTTGTAGGCCTAGAGTGCTTCATCTAGCCTCTGTGCTCAGTCTTTCCGCGATGTGTTGACAACTTTCTCCAAGATAGATTTTATTTCCCGATTGGATACCTCAGCTTGATTGTTTGTTTGTGGGTGGTAAACAGTAGCGATCTTATGCCTAACATTATATTTGGCAAGTAATTTAGAAATGATACGATTAATGAAATGCGTACCTTCGTCACTTATCAGGGCTTTTAGCGTTTTAAAGCGTGTGAAGAAGTTCCTGGTAAGAAACTTAGAAACAGTGGATGCATCATTTCTGACACAAGCTACTGCTTCTACCCACTTTGATACATAGTCTGCTACAAGCAGGATATATTGTTGACCGCAGTACAAAGGAAAAGGTCCCATAAAGTTAATGCCCCAAACATCAAATAATTCAACTTCAAGAATATTGTTCAAGGGCATTGCGTCCCTTGATGAGATATTCCCGGTGCGTTGGCAAGGGTCACAACTACGAACATACTCCCTCGCCTCTTTGAAGAGGGTGGGCCAGAAGTATCCGCTTTGAAGGACCTTCACAGCGGTTCTTTGCCCACCAAAATGCCCTCCGTAAGGAGAGTCATGACACTCAGCCAAGATGCGTTGTGTCACTTCCCTTGGAACGCATCGACGCATTATGGAGTCGGGGCCTTGTTTATAGAGAAACGGTTCATCCCAAAAATAAAATTTGTTTTCATGTACTAATCGTTTCTTTTGCTGAGAGTTGAAGTTCCCAGGGAATTGCTTGGCAGTTAAGTAATTAACTATGTCTGCATACCAAGGTTCCCTGCCTTCAACTCTGAACAAGCTTTCATCAGGAAATGAATCTTTGATTTAATTTTCTTAATCTTGCATTTTCTTATTTTCCAATTTGGACAGGTGAACAGCCACCTGATTCTCAGTCCCCTTTCTGTCCTCAATATCAATGTCAAATTCCTATAATAGTAGCACCCATCTTATTAATCTTGGTTTCGCGTCCTTTTCAGTCATCAGGAACTTTATGGCTGAGCGATTTGTATAGATGGTGGCTGACACATTAACTAAATAAGATCTAAACTTCTCGATGCCAAACACTACAGCCATCATTTCTTTTTTCGTGGTTATGTAGTGTTCCTGAGAGTCGTTTAGTGTCTTGGACGCATAAGAGATGGGTTGTATCAAATTTCCTTTCTTCTACCCCAGCATTGTACCTACTGCAACATCACTTGCGTCACACATGAAAATAAAACGTTGCATCCAATCCAGTGCTATTAGTACTGAAGCTATAGTCAACGCATATTTCAATGTTTCAAACGCGTCGCAGCAATCGTCATTGAAATCGTAGGGCCGGTTCGCTTCTAGTAATGCGCTCAGAGGTCACGTAATTTGAGAAAATTCTTTAACGAACCTTCGATAGAAGCCATGTCCTAGAAAACTTCGTAGAGCTTTAACATTTGATGGTGGTGGAAGTTTAGCTATGACATCTATCATGGCTTCATCAACTTCCAACCCAGCTTTGGATACTTTGTGGCCTAAGACAATTCGTTCAGTCACCATGAAGTGATATTTTTCCCAATTTTGCTCAAGGTTTGTTTCCTCGCATCAAGCAAGGATGGCCTCCAAATTATCTAAGCATGATTGGAATGAGTCTCCAAAGACTGAGAAATCGTCCATGAAGACTTCAACGGTCTTCCCCAAGTAGTCAGAGATAATTTCCATCATACACCTTTGGAATGTTCCAGGTTTGTTGCATAGCCCAAAGGCATGCGTCAAAACGCGAACGTTCCAAAGGGACAGGTAAATGTTGTCTTTTCCTAATCTTCTGGGTCGATCAAAATCTGGTTATAACATGAGTATCCATCAAGGAAACAATACAATTATTTGCCAGCAAGTCTGTCAAGCATTTGGTCAATGAAAGAAAGGGGGAAGTGGTCTTTCTTGGTTGCCGCGTTGAGCTTCCTATAGTCCATACAGATGCGCCAGCCCGTGACAGTCCTTGAAGGAATGGGTTCATTATTGCTATTGACTATCACAGTTGTTCCTCCTTTCTTGGGAATGCCTTGAACTGGGCTTACCCAGCTACTGTCGGATATAGGATAGATCACTCTTGCATCCAACTATTTTAAGATTCTTGACCACTTCCTTCATTATGGGGTTCAGCCTTCTTTGAGGCTGAATTGATCCCGACTTTCTTTCTTCCAGCCTGATTTTATGCATGCGATAAGATGTGTTGATGCCATGGATATCCGCTAGCGTCCAACCTATTGCACGCATGTGCTTTTGCAGCATCTGCAAAAGAGAATGTTCGTTAGGCTCAGTAAGATTCGCGGA
Organism: Benincasa hispida; assembly: GCF_027475165.1. Classification (NCBI taxonomy): domain Eukaryota; kingdom Viridiplantae; phylum Streptophyta; class Magnoliopsida; order Cucurbitales; family Cucurbitaceae; genus Benincasa; species Benincasa hispida. Next base: position 5,302,583 of record NC_143481.1, read on the forward strand.
AATAATTACAGGTAAAGTTTTGTTTATTCCAAGGAAGGCATATTTCAGGTGACTAGGTAACGGTTTTAACTCAAGTTCTAGTGGTTCCTCTAGTGATGGACGCATTGGTTTCGTCTGCCGCCGCTCACTTAGACTTGGTGGCCCAGTTTCTTTCATGTTTTCTTCCAACGCGAGGACCTCACACACTTGGGTCACTTCTTCTTTAGGCAACTCTATACTGTTCAGTTGAAAATCTTCACTATCCGGGAATTTTAATGCGTTTAACACATTAAACTTCACCTCTTGATTGTCTATGCACAGTCAATTCTTCTTTATGCACGTATATTAAAACATCCCTATCTGCTTCATAGTCTAAGATGATGAAATCTGCTGGGAATATGAAGTTGTCAACTTTTACCGGAACGTCTTCAATCTTTCTTTCAAAGTACTTGATTGTTCTGTCAGCAAGTTGAAGAGTAACAGAAATGGGTTGTGCTTCACCAATTCCCAATTTCTTAAAGATTGAGAGTGGCATGAGATTAATGCTTGCTCCCAAATCGCACAACACATGTCCACATCTAACCCTCATATCAAGCACGGAACTATAAAGCTTCCAGGGTCCTTCTGTTTCTTGGGTAGACCGTCGCTTACTAATGCATTGCACTTCTGCGTTAGTGCAATTACCTCCGTCTCGCTGACTCTCCTTTTCTTCGTCAAAATATCCTTAAAAAATTTAACATATTTTGCCATTTGATCCAAGGCCTCTATAAGTGGAATATTGATATGCAACTACCTCAGGAGTTCAAAAAACACTTAAATTGTTGTTCATCATTCTTCTTCATCAAGCGTCTAGGGAATGGTGTGTTCAACGGTAACGCAGGTTTTCCCGCGTTAGACATACTTGGCTCTGAATGACTTGTTGTTTCAGGAGTTCTTTGTTATTGATCTTCTACTGCCATTGAATGCGTGTTGCGTTCTTTTAAAGGACTGTTGTTTCTTGGATTCATTCTTCTTGCTTCAAGAGCTTTTCCACTTCGCAACGTCACCGTGTGACATTGCTCCTTTCCATTGTTGTTCCCAGGAGTTTCAGTGTTGCTAGGCCAAACTTCAGGTTGCCTATTCTTCACTTCGCTCGCTATCTGCCCTACATGTATCTCCAGGTTTATGATAGACGACGCCTGGCTTTTCAGCAACGCGTCATTCTGGGTGATGTACTCCTTTAATAGGTTCTAAAGCGGAGATTCTGAGCTTGTTGCCTGTCCTCCTCTATTAAAGGGCTGTTGGTGTGGCTGATACGTTGATTGGAATGCAGGCGGTGGTTCTTGCCTTTGCTGCTGGTTCGCCCCTGGATGGTGCTCTTATAGGTATTTGAAAATGGATTGTTTTTAATGAAGCATACTGATTGCGGGTTTTGTAGGCAATCAATATAGGAATGAGGATCTCCACAGCCCATACAGATAACCATGGGCTACCCGAATGCCTCTACCTGATTCACTTTCTACTAATTTGATGCGTTCCCTAGCGATATGTTCTGCAGAAGGTTGGTCATCGTAGCCACTTGTGCAGATAATGTGGCTATTGTGTTGGAATCGATAGAATTAACATTCTGAGATCTCTTCTTCCTGTCAGCTCTTGCGTCATACGAATCGTCCACCCATTCCATGTTGTGCTTAGCAATGCGGTTTAATATTTCTTTAGCTTCAATGTAAGATTTATCCATAATTCCACCAGCTGCAGCTGCGTCGGCTGCCACCTGCGATGCTCTGTTCAATCCACCATAAAAAGTCTCCATCTGGATAGTTAGTAGTAATCCATGGTTCGGGCAATTTTTGACCAACTCCTTAAAACGCTCCCATGCAGTGTTTAAGGTTTCAGTTTCTTCTTGCTCAAAGTTCATAATCTCTCAATTCCTTCTCGCGTTGGTGGTAGGTGGGAAGTATTTTTGCATAAATTTCTCCACCAACTTCTCCCAGGTAGTGATTTCACCAGGCTCCAGTGAGCTTATCCATTATTTTGCGTCATTACGCAAAGAATAGGGGAACAAAGATAGCCCGATCGCCTCTGGGGTGATTCCAAGAATCACAAATGAGTTACACATTTCCAGGAAATGTTTCATATGTGCGTGAGGATTTTCTCCACGACCAGCCCAAAATTATCCAGCAGTCTGGAGCATTTGAGCATTACAGATTTCATTTCGAACCTCGTCCCATCTGGCGTTGGGTATATGATTCCTGGTGAGAAATCATACAATACAGGGGACGCATACTTCCTCATGGGACGTGTGCTACTGTTCGCCATTAGGATCGGATTTTGCGCAATATGAGCTAGTCGCTGAGATAAGTTCTGATTTGCCTAGTTGTCCGCCATTGCTTGTTGCCTATTTTGTTGTCTGAGAAGTTGTTACCTTAACCTTCGACGACGATTAGATCGGTTTCTACGTCGGAAAGTCCTTTCAATCTCGGGGTCGTATATAAGTTCAGGAGTGCTCTCCCTACTCATAAACGTTCACAAGCTGAGGCTTAGCTCGTAATATTCCCTTGACTGAAGTGTTCCTACAAAAGATACAAACGAAATTTCTGGTTAGTTTTTTTTCTGAATCCCCAGCAACGACGCTAAAAACTTGTTCGTTGCTATCGTGATTGGAGCTAGTAGTGTATTGTATAAAATAAATTGGAAGAATAAGTTCTAAGTATGAATGATGCGTTGACGCTTTGATGCGTTTATATATTTGTAATGCGTTTATGCGTTATAGATGTGCAACAGAACGCACGACACTCCACTATTGACGTTCAAGTTTTCCTAAATCAAACCCAAATATAAATCCTTCTTGGTAAGTTCAGGGTCGAACTCAGGGATTCAGGTTAAGCTAACGTAGACCTTGCGTTGTAGCTGTTGTAGGGATTTCCTAAATGTATGAAGGAATGTGTTATTTACACTAAGGTGCTGTGCTTGTGCAAGAAGATACAGAATGTGTTCGTACAAAGTTTTTTAAAAACTACAGGACACGAGACCTTAGGGCACAAACCCCAACACAAGCTTCATCGCCTCGTAGTCGTCTAAGCGATCATTTTGCCTTTTTGCGCTATCGTCCAGTGTGCACTGAGCGATCATTTACCTGCAACGTTTACTAAACGATGGAGCTTCGCCAGACGGTTCAAGACTTGACTCACCTATGAACCGGTTTGCTCGATGAAAAATGTAATAGATGGAATTATTTCATTCTGGTTCTTTTGTAAAGGTTCATCCCGGTCCATTAATCTTTGGTTTATTACATGAGATGTATGTTTATTATATGTCATATGGTACACACATATAGAAAAATCCCACCTTAGATTATGCATTAGTCATGCATCATCTCTTTATTACAATTGTTATAATTTAGAGAAGCGTGATTTAGATTATGTAAGAGCATGTTCATGCATCATATAATATAAGAGTTATATTTATGCATGCATAAAAAGCATTGACATGCATCATCTTTATATTATAATTGTTATAGTATAAGGGTGTATAGAAAGCATGTTTGCTTGGTTATTACATGTATATAAAAGTTATGTATAGTAATGACCTGACATTGCATGAAGCATGACACATAGGTTATTTTATAAGCGTTATAAATATCTTGTTATGCACAATGTTGTTATGCGCAATGTGTTTTAGTTGTTTCTTTTTAAAGGTTAAAGGGAAATTAGAACTAAAAGCAATAAGAAAGACATGCATGGTCACTTAGGTTTAATTCATGGTTTTAAAATGTTTAAAACTTGGATGACATAGACCTAAGATCACGATTCTAATATGATTAGCAACCCTTAGGCTTTAATCTTTTAATCAGTTTGATAGGATTAAATTGACTAATAAAAGGTTAAAGTGTAGCAAATCTATCTATAAGGGACCTTTTGTCTAAGGCAGGTTCTGGCTAGGCTAGGGTATTCAAGTTGACGGAAACGTAACACCCCTACCTGGGAACTTACCTGGAAAGGTGAATTAGATAGATTTGATGCATACATGCAAGTTAAGGACAATCCATTAAAGTGTTTAGATGTGACTACTTGAACTTGTTCATATTGCATAAACAAACGTTGTTTATGAGTGGACTTAAAAAGATGACTTATACTAAAATCAGTAGCTGGATTGTCTAGGTTTGTGAACCCCTAGGTAGAACATTCAGTGAGAGGTACTTGGGGCATATGATGCTTGATTTAAATCTTTCACGTTTCTCCTATATAGTCTACACTATGAGATCTACCATTGGCCTCGTGGCACCCTGGGAGTGTCCCCCTAAAGGATGGTGTTTGGTTGGGTCAATATCAAGTTCGATGGAGAGAGTATTCATAGTAAGTGGGAACAGGAAATGCGACAACATATCCAACGATCTCCCTCGTTAGGTTGAATAAAGTATGTGCATCGCCTCGAGGCACCTGGGAGTGTCCCCTATAGGATGACAGTTTTGCGCGTTTCTTTATTTGATCTCCTGGAAGAGGATAAGGTTACATAGTCTCTTGTCCTAATCTACTTCTTCCCTACGGTGGGCTCATTAGGGTAGGACTTTGGCACCAAAAGCGAGGGGTCACACTTACGCAAAATTGTTAAAGGTTAACAGTTCTGGACCAAATAAATGGTGGCTTTAGGTTCAGTTCCAAAAGTTGGTTCTGCCTAATGGTTGAGAATGTCTCATCCCAGTGAAGGGGCATCTAATTACCTCATCGGTGACATTTGTCCTGTCTCTCTGGGGCATCATTGCAAAATAGAAGTCTTACACTTAGGGTACTTGGAAACTGTTTTGCAAAATTAATTGGTTAAAATGTTTTTTTAGAAAAATCTTATAAAAGTTTGTTCCTTTTTCAGCAACAAGTTTTAAAATGGCTACAGCCACAATAGCTTTGCTAAGCGCCAAGAAACTAACTGGCGATAATTTTTCAACATGGAAACATGATCACGACTATTCTAATCATCGAGGATCTCATGTGTGATCTCACGGAGGCTTGTCTTCCTATTCCAGCTCCCAACACCGCTCAAAATGTTCGAGAGGCATACGAGCGATGGACACGAGCAAATGAGAAGGCTCAAGCCTATATTTTGGCAAGTCTTAATGACGTCTTGGCCAAGAAGCATTAGCCCATGGTCTCAGCGCGTGAGATCCATGGAGTCCTTACAGGGGATGTTTGGACAACCATCTAAACAGCTCAAGCACGAGGCTCTTAAGTATATATTCAACTCTAAAATGGAGGAAGGCACCTCTGTTTGTGAACATGTGCTTAACATGATGGTCCACTTCAATGTAGCGGAGTTGAATGGGTCTACTATCTATGAGGGCAATCAGGTTAGCATAATCCTACATTCTTTGCCAGAGAGTTTCATGTACTTTGTTAGTAATGTGCTTCTTAACAAAGTGAAATATGTTGGATTCTATGTCCTAAAACTAGTAGTTTGTAAATTAATAAATATAATCTGTTTTGTTTTTCAATAAAGTTGTTATTGAAATTGTAATCTTGAATCTAATAAACTAAGGTCCTGAGGCTATTTAATATAGTTTGAACTTTATGTAGTGACGCAAAGGTGGATCAAGTTCAAATATATAGCCAAAATGGTCTATAGTATATGAATAAGGTTGGGCGCCTTATTCTGGGGACACTATGGATGCAACCCACTTTGTAGTTAGTACAAACGATGTGATCCTAAACCGTTCATATGAAGACATGAAAGTGGGGGAGTCCTATGTAAAGAGTTTAAATAAGCCTCCCATTTCAGGGGTAAGATCAAGCAGATAGCTGAGAATATGAATACGTTCATATTCGGAAGATCAAGTATATGTGATATAGTAGTCAGTTTTCAGTTTAGAGATACAACTTTAATATTTAAATGTGATTTAAATATCAAGAATATGAATACGTTCATATTCGGAAGCTCGGAAGTAATGAAAATGGTCAAAGATTTAAAAAGCGGTTTTCGGGAGCTTCAAAGGTAATTTTCTAATTTACTGTTTTTTCCTTAAATTACATGCTTTTTTCCTTTAAATTAAAAGCAATTAGAGTGTAATTAGATCCTTATTCCGCTACGTATGTCTCGTGTTCCATCATGTGGTATCAGAGCATGCTTTAATTATGCTCAATTGCTTTTGGTGGGTTTTTTTTTCTTTTCTATTAATTGTTGAATGAAATATAGACTAAAGTGGGAAATTTGTAATTGCTCACATGTTTATGAGCATTAATGTGTGAAAAGGGTATCTAAATTTGTTGGAGTCATTAGAGTTGAAATTAGGCTGTAATTTCTTGATTCCAGGAGAGAGGACAACAAAAAAATATAAGAAATTGTGATCCCAGACCCGAATTCTGCTCCCAGACCTGACCCGCCAGCCCGAACACTCTAACCCAGTTTTTCGCACGTGCGCCTGGCTTCGCACGCCTGCCCGGCTCGGATTCGATCTGCACATCTGCTCCACTTCGTGCGACCCGCGCACCTGCCATTTCTGTCGACCCGACCCGCTCCACGCCTCCGTTGACTATGCCAGCGTTCGTTGACCAGCCGGACCAGACGGTCTGGACCGGTTCGTTTGACCTGTTTGAGCCGGTTTGACCGATTTAACTTGGTTTTTGGTGTTTTTGGGCCGGTTCGAGTGGTTTTTGAGCGATTTCAGATGGTTCAAAGTATTTGAAGCTTGTTCTGGGAAGTTGGTTGTTGATTTATGTAATAAATTAGTTATTTGTTTTTTTTAATGCCAGAATCGACCCACTTTAGTGTTGTTTACCTATTATGCATGTGATATATAATGTTGTTTGATTATGTGTGCATATAGTATGCCATATAGTTTTAAAACCCCACCATAGGAAAAGCAGTGACATGCATTTGTTATATCTTATAAGTGTTATAAAATATAGACTCTCCTTTTCTTTGTCAAAATATCCTTAAAAAATTTGACATATTTTGGAATTTGCTCCAAGGCCTCTACAAGTGGAATATTGATGTGCAATTGCCTCAGGAGTTCAAGAAAACGCTTAAATTGTTGTTCATCATTCTTCTTCTTCAAGCGTCTAGGGAATGGTGCGTTCAGCGGCACCGCAAGTTTTCCCACATTAGACGTGCTTGGCTCTGAATGGCTTGTGGTTTCAGGCGTTCTTTCTTCTTGATCTTCTAATGCCATTGAACGTGTGTTGTGTTCTTTTGAAGGATTATTGTTTCTTGGATTCAAGGTTCTATCTTCAAGAGCTTTGCCACTTCGCAATGTCAATGCGTGACATTGCTCCTTTCCATTGTTATTCCCAAGAGTTTCAGTGTTGCTAGGAAAAACTCGAGGCTGCCTATTCTTCAACTCACTCGTTATCTGCCCTACCTGTATCTCCAGGTTTCTGATAGATGACGCCTGGCTTTTCAGCAATGTGTCATTCTGTGTGATATACTCCTTTAATAGGTTTTCAAGCGAAGATGCTGAGCTCGATGCCTGACCTCCTCTATTAAAGAACTGTTGGTGCGGCTGATGTGTTGGCTGAAATGCAGGCGGTGGTCCTTGCCTTTAGTTTTTATATAAGTATTATATTAAAGCATGTTTGATTGAAGGAAGCATGTTATAGATGAATGCTCTAAGGTTATAATTGTTATAATTTATTTTATAATTGTTATAAAATAACCTAGACTTCTAAAATCTATAACAACGATAAGATGCATGCTCATTTAGGGCTAACCATCGACCAATCCCAATTTTCATAGAAAATAGGTCGATATCTTGTGAAACTGAAAGTTACAAGAAAACTTACCCGACAAGATCTTGACAAAAAGTTAGATAAGATGACTAAGGTTGAAGGTTTTTAAGTTGACGGTTCATGGAACACCTACTACCTGAAGATCGAGTCGGCGTCTGAGTTAGGTTAAACCGGTTTTATGAGCATGCGTGAGCGGTGTGAGGTAATAAAATTTGTTTATCACCTAGACATCGTAGGTTAAAAATCCAGTATAAGAGTTATACTGGGATGAATCACCTAAACTTAGGATATGTTTAGTTAGCCGAAATGTATCACAAAGTATTTTATACCTAACCATCTAGAACACTTCGGCTGGAGAGAAGTAATGTACTTTTAGCTCTAGCGTCCCTAAGAGTTCACACCGTGAGATTCATGCTTGGCTTTGGGAGCAGACTCCATTTGGAGAGTGTTTGCATGAGTCAATACCAAGGTGAATAAGGGAAGTTGTTCATAGTAAGTGGGAGAAGGAAGTGTGTCAACTTTCTGCCCGTTATCATAGTACTAAGTTCTTAAAACATGTTGGATTGCGTTGATAGAATATGTTAAATTGCGTCCATTAAGCCTAAATTCTACAATATTGCGGTCGCATACGTCTGACGCATTAGGGTAGTTGATCTTTATATTTTTTTGCAGAATAATATGTTGACGCAATACAAAGAATGCGATCACCGGAATACATCGGTCGAGCGCAACTTCACCGCAAGATTTTGCATTGATCGTGCTCGCAAACATCCACCCAAGAAGAATCACAGCAACATGGTGGACGCATCCAGACGAAAGGACATTTAAGATCGATGGGACAGAAAGCTGACAGCAATCAGATCCAAATTAAGTTGACAGCCGATAATAGTCACAAAGTACATCCAGCTTTATCGATGACAATTATCCAGCGCATCAGTTAGGAATTAAAGATGTCCCATCTGTACAGCCAGGAGAGAGAAGCCGCCTTTCACTTTTGATGCCCTATAAATACCAAGTGCATTCTTTAGAGAAGGGGTTAAGCAGTCGATTACTTCATCACTTTACAAGTTCACACCTCTGTTCATAGTTTTCTTTTTCCATTTTCATGGCAGAGCTAGAAAAGAGTGGTGACGCCGAAAGAGCGGGTTGACTCTCGCGAAAGCGAGATTATCTTTAGAGCACGAGTAGAATAGTGTAATACCTGGTGGCAAGAAATTGCTCCAGGCTCTTTACTATACTTGCATGGTTATTCTGTACTTCATCTTTAATCTATTCAATGGAAGTTCTATTTCTACATCTGCTCACTCTCTTAATACGCTTGAGTAGCTAAACTGGTTGAATGGTTTGAGAAGAATTAAGCTAACATGATCTAGGAAGTTCATTACTTGCAATTGTCTCATTTTATGCTGTGCAAAACATCCTTATAGAGTTACTCGAGAGAGAATCTAAAGAAAGAACCTAATGTCTCGAGAGAGCTAGGTTAGAATCTGACTTGAAAGAGCAAGATTAGGCCTGCATAAACAAAAAATAGGGACTTAGAGATAAGATCTATTTGTCAACTTGCATCCTATGCATCTTAGGAATAGGAATGATATTATGCGGTCGCATATTTGTGTGAATGTCATGTTGTCATTACATAAATAGAAATAGAGGTTTATGTGTAAACCCTGTAAACTTATCGCATATTTATCACATGCGTTCTAGTTTTAGAAGCCGTGGCATTCATGCCGAGAGGTAGTTTACTATTGTATGCATGTTCCATGATCGCAAGGCATGAACACAACCTAGAGAGTGTTAGCCGAAACCCTTCTCAACCCATTCACCGCATATCCATCGTATTTCCCATTACCAACTCTTTTCGAACTCTGCCGCATTCATTATTATTTTCATTAACGCAACAACAAACCAACCATCTTATTTATTTTACCGGTTACCGCAAAGTTTTCATTAGAAAATTATCAACGCAAACTATTTTCACAAGTCCCTGTGATTAGCCTGGACTTATCAGGAAACTCAGACGTATTTACACTTGGATTCTATTGGGGAAACTTGAGTGCACAACGCTATCCATCAACACATATCATCCACATTTTCCACACTTAATAAAACAACGTTTCATCAACACATCCTACGGTCTCTTCCATTAGGTCACACCATGAGATTCCTATAATGCGCCTATACATCTGCCCTGGAGCGACCTTACCAATTGGAGGGTTGTATTATAGGATTTTGAACTCCGCGAACTCAAGAAATAGATAGGGTCTCTCAAGTCTGTTTTCATTCTTGTCTTTCCAACTTTGGGAGCATAATGATTTCGATCTTTGAGGTTTGAAAATGGAGGGTCACACTTACGAGAATTACTAAGTGTTAGTAAATTCTTGACCAAAGTAGAGATAACTGAGTTACTATAGGGATAAGAGTTATTCTGGTGATAGTATCTAGTCAAGATAGTCTTGGTTCAACGGAGGAATAGTCGATCACCCCTCGGTGGAGGTTATTCTAAACCATTGAAATATCGTTGCAAAAGATAATAATGAAGGGTACATTATTAGTTTTTTTGCTAAATATGATTGGATTTAAAAGATTAATGTTTTTTTTTACTAAAAATGATATGTTTTTCTTTTAGCATGATTAACTCTTCTTAACGGCAACAACTACTCAACATGGAAAACAAATATGAATTCAACATTAGTAATAGATGACCTGAGATTCGTCTTAACTGAGGAATGTCCTCAGGCCCCTACTTCGAAAGAAGCACAAGGTAAATATGATTTACTAGTTGTTGAAACATATTTAGTGGAGTATGATACCTCAACCTGGATATTGGATTCAGGAGCCACTAATCTACCTCAACCTGGATATTGGATTCAGGAGCCACTAATCATATTTGCTTCACTTTTCAGGAAACTAGTTCCCGAAAAAAGCTTGAAGAAGGCGAGATCACCCTCAAGGTTGGAACAGGAGAGGTTGTCTTGGCCGAAGCAGTGGGAGACTTGAAGTTGTTTTTCAACGATAGATATATCATACTTAAAGATGTTTTGTATGCTCCTAAAATGAAATGGAATTTAATATCTATACATGTATATTGGAACAAATGTATAAAATATATTTTGAAGTTAATGAAGTGTTCATTTTCAGAAAAGGTATTCAAATTTATTCTGCTATACTTGAAAAAGTTAAGACCAACTAAAGCAAAATTTGTCTTAAATACTGAGATGTTTAGAATAGCTGAAACTCAAAATAAAAGACAAAAAGTTTCTTCTAATGCCTATCTATGGCACTTAAGACTTGGTCACATAAATCTCAAAAGGATTGAGAGATTGATTAAGAATGGACTCCTAAATCAGTTAGAAGAAAATTCTTTACCTCCATGTGAGTCTTGTCTTGAGGGAAAAATGACTAAGAGATCTTTTACTGGAAAAGGTCTCAGAGCCACAATACCCTTAGAGCTCGTAAATTCGGACCTCTATGGACCGATGAATGTCAAAGCTCAAGATGGGTATGAATATTTCATCAGTATTATTGATGATTATTTAAGGTATGGTCATATTTACCTAATGCATCACAAGTCTGATTCTTTTGAAAAGTTTAAAGAATATAAGGCTGAGGTTGAGAATCAGTTAGGTCAAACAATTAAGACACTTCGATCAGATCGAGGTGGAGAGTATATGGACATACGATTCCAAGACTATTTGATAGGAAACGAGATCTAGTCACAACTCTCTACACCTAGTACGCCTCAGCAGAACGGTGTATCAGAAAGAAGAAACCGAACCTTATTAGACATGGTTCGCTCAATGATGAGCTTTACTGAGTTACCTGATTCCTTTTGGCGACATGCATTAGAGATTGTTGTCTATATTTTGAATAACGTTCCCTCTAAAAGTGTTTCAAAAACACCTTATGAGCTATGGAAAGGGCGTAAAGGCAGTTTACGTCACTTTAGGATTTGGGGATGCCCGCACATGTGTTGGTACAAAATCCTAAAAAATTGGAACATCATTCAAAATTATGCCTATTTGTAGTTTAAACAAAAGAAACAAAAGGTGGTCTATTTTATGATCCTTAAGAGAATAAGGTATTTCTATTGACAAATGCCACATTCTTAGAGGAAGACCACATAAGAAGTCATCAACCTCGTAGTAGACTAGTATTGAATGAAATTTCCAAAGACGCTATAGAGAGAACTAGTTCATCTACTAAAGCAGTAGATAAAACTAGTATATCTGGTCAGTCACATCCTTCTCAAGAGTTGAGAATGCCTCGACATAGTGGGAGGGTTGTTCATCAGCCTGATCGTTAATTGGGTTTAACAGAAACACAAGTCATCATACCTGATGATGGCATAGAGGATCCATCGACCTATAAACAGACGATGAAAGATGTGGACCGTAATTAGTGGGTTAAAGCCATGGACCTCGAAATGGAGTCTATGTACTTCAATTCTGTCTGGGAACTTGTAGATCAACCAAATGATGTAAAACCAATTTGATTATGTGCATCTACAAGAGAAAACGAGACCAATTCGGTAAAGAACAGACTTGTAAGGCTCGACTTGTGGCAAAGGGTTATACCCAGAAAGAGGGAGTGGACTATGAAGAAACTTTCTCTCCTGTTGCCATGCTTAACTCGATTAGAATACTCTTATCCATTGCCATCTTTTATGACTATGAAATTTGGCAGATGGATATCAAGACAACCTTTTTAAACGCGATCTTGAGAAGAGTATCTATATGGCTCAACCAGAGGGGTTTATTGCACATGGTCAAGAACGAAAGGTTTGTAAGCTTCAAAAATTCATTTATGGGTTGAAACAAGCTTCTAGATCTTGGAATATAAGATTTGATACTACGATCAAATCTTATGGCTTTGAACAGAATGTTGACGAGCCTTGTGTTTACAAGAAGATCGTCAATTCTACTATAACGTTCTTAGTTTTATATGTTAATGATATTCTACTCATTGGGAATGAAGTAGGTTACCTAACTGACATCAAGAAATGGCTAGCAACGCAGTTCCAAATGAAAGATTTAAGAAATGTGCAGTATGTTCTCGGGATTCAGATTATTCGGAACCATAAGAACATAACACTAGCCATGTCTTAAGCAACTTATATAGATAAAATGTTGTCTAGGTATAAGATGCAGAATTCCAAAAGAGGTATGTTACCTTACAGATATGGAATTCATTTGTCAAAGGATCAATGTTCTAAGACACCTCAAGAGGTTGAGGATATGAGACGTATTCCCTATGCTTCCGCAATAAGGAGCCTGATGTGTGCAATGTTATGTACTAAACCTGACATATGCTACACGGTAGGGATAGTCAGTAGGTGTCAGTCCAATCCTAGATATGATCATTGAACTACTATTAAAAATATCCTCAAGTATATTAGAAGAACGAGGAACTACATGCTCGTGTATGGTACTAAGGATTTGATCCTTACTGGATACACTAACTCTAATTTTCAAACCGATAAATATGCAAGAAAATCTACATCGGAATCAGTGTTCATTTTGAATGGAGAAGTGTGAGGCAAAACTATATTGCGGACTCCACAATGGAAGTTGAATATGTAGCTACATTTGAAGCAGTAAAAGAAGTAGTATGGTTGAGGAAATTCTCGACAGATTTGGAAGTTGTTCCAAATATGCATGTACCTATCACCCTATATTGTGATAATAGTGGTGCAGTTGCAAATTCAAGAGAACCAAGAAGCCATAAGCGCGACAAGCATATTGAGCGCAAATACCATCTGACCCGGGAGATTGTACATCGTGGAGATGTTGTATAACCCAAATATCTTTGGAGCAAAACATTGTTGATCCTTTTAAAAAGGCCCTCGTGGCTAAAGTGTTTGCAGGTCACCTACAGAGTTTAGGTCTACGAAGTTTGTAAACTAGGACAAGTGAGAGAACTTTTGGGTATATGCCCTAGTTTATTGTATTCATATGTTTATTGTACTCATATGTTTGTCACTTAAATTCAACATTGTAATACTCCACTAGGAGTTTTAGTCCGAGTGGGAGTTTGTTGGATTTTTTGTCCTAAAACTCGTAGTTTGTAAATTAATAAACATATTCTGTTTTATTTTTTGATAAAGTTGTTATTTAAATTGTAATCTTGAATCTAATAAACTAAGGTCCTGAGACTATTTAATGTAGTTCGAACTTTATGTAGTGACATAAAGGTGGATCAAGTTCAAATATATAGCCAAAATGGTCTATAGTATATGAATAAGGTTCGGCGCCTTATTCTGGGGACATTATAGATGCAGCCCACTTTGTAGTTAGTACAAACGATGTGATCCTAAACCGTTCATGTGGAGACATGAAAGTGGAGGCATCCTATGTAAAGAGTTTACATAAGGCTGAACCATGAAATAGTCACTTTTGACGTTTTAAATGCCCTTTTATGTATAAAACGGACTATTTCGTTAATTGATGACCTAGGTAACTTAATCTTAATCCTGAGCTAACTATGAACTCCTGTTCACTCGGAATTATCCTTAGATCTGCATAGGTGAGGGCAGCTCATCATCGCTGGCCCAATGAGCCTCCCATTTCAGGAGTAAGATCAGGTGGATAGCTGGGAACATAGGGTGCAAGACGGAATTCACTCCTACCAGTTATAGGGATAGTAGATAGGTTGTTCCCTTTAGTACTGAATCCAAGTCTTGAACAAGGGGCCCCACCCTCTCCTTGGCCCAAGAGGGGTTCAGTTTATAGGTTGGACCTTAAACCAATTATTCATTAGAGGATCAATGGAACTTAAGGAACAAGATGTAGTCTTGGGGGTAAAATAGTTTTTATGACCCAGCCGAGATTCTGAACAACCTGTGAAGGATTAGCTTACTGATTATGGTTATATTAGATGGACAGAAATATATCTACAGTGAGGGAAGTGCAACTACAGGACTTTAGTGGAATGACCCGTTAGTTAACAAATGTTGATTAATTAGGTTAAAGAGTTTTACCGGTTAATCTCGGATTGTTGGAGTCCATGATCTGTAGGTCCATTAGGTTCCCCTACTAGCTCATATGGAATAAACTTAGAACAGTATGATAGAATAATTCGAATTGTTCGAATTGGGTGAAGAGAGAGAAACAGACAAGTATATGTGATATTGTAGTCGATTTTTAGTTTAGAGATACAACTTTAATATTTAAATGCGATTTAAATATCAAGAATATGAATATGTTCATATTCGGAAGCTCGGAAGTAATGGAAATGGTCAAAGATGTAAAAAGTCAAATAGTTGACTTTCTGACTTTGAAAAGTAAAACTTTAACCAACCTTATATTCAAATGTGATTTGAATTTCGAGAAAATGAATGTGGATTCATGCTCAGAAGGTCAAATTTAGTCAACACGAAAAAAATCATAAAAAGTCAAAATGTTTACCTTTTGGTCAAAGTTTGACTTTGACAAAATGACTATTTTGCCCTTTGACTAAAGTTAGTGGGAAAATCCAAACTTTTGTTAGATAATTCCACTAACAAAATAGTGGGCTAGGTGTTGCTTTATAGTGGGACATTAAGCCCACTTAGATAGTGGATTCTTGGTGTTGGGTTTGTATAAATTTATTTCATGCCATTGTTGCATGGCTTTTTCTATAAATTGGGCTTTCAATTTGGATGAATTTTTTTTTTTGACATTTTACCAATTTTGTTTTCAAAATTGGGCTGAAAAAAAACCCAAACCCTACCCAATTCCATTTTCTTTTTCCATCTCTTTCTCTCTCTTGGTTTCTTCATCCAACGAGTCCCACAATCCGATTCTGAGTCCAGAGGATAGTAGGTCAACTCTAGTGGTGGTTCGGAAGAATTTGGGTCGAGATTCAGCGAAGAAAAGCGGTTTTCGGGAGCTTCAAAGGTAATTTTCTAATTTACTGGTTTTTCCTTAAATTGCATGCTTTTTTCCTTTAAATTAAAAACAGTTAGAGTGTAATTAGATTCTTATTCCGCTACGTATGTCTCGTGTTCCATCAAAATACACCTTTACAAATCTTTTCAACGAGTTGCAGACATACTAATCTTTACTGAAAAGTAAGGAGAGGAATAAAGCTGAGGCAAATGTTGCTTCATCTTCAAGGACATTCCATAGATGGACCTCAGGAACGAAGTCTGCACCTTCTACTTCTAACTCTGTAAAGGGGAAGAAAAATAATGGTGGTAAGGGCAAAGGGAAGGCGCCTGCTAACCCGCTACCTGTCGTCCCAATAAGGCGTCCACCGCCGGTTGAAAGAGGAAAATATTTATACTGCAACCAGGATGGACACTGGAAGATGAACTGTCCTCGCTGGCTGAAGGAAAGGAATGCTGCCAAGACTGATAAATGTAAATATGATTTACTTGTACTTGAAACTTGAAACATGTTTAGTGGAGAATGATGATTCTGTTGGATCGATATGGCAACCCTAGAGGGGGGGTGAATAGGGTTTAATTAAACTTTTTTTTTTCTAAATTAACCCAACTAAACTAATTAATACACTTTTTATAAACAAAAAGTAAAAATTCAAATTATGCAATACATAAGATGACAAAAAATGTGATAATTTAATTCTATCAAATTTTAGCAAATAAATAAGAACAAACTAAAACATACAATAAATTGCTTAAATTAATTGCAAAAATAAAAAGAAAAGAGTTAGAGAAGAAGACACCATAATTTTTATAGTGGTTCGGTCAAACTCGACCTACTCCACTCCCCAAGCACCTCTTGGGAATTTGAATAAAATCTTTTCGACTCTTTTCACGGATTAGAGCCTAACCGTTACACCACCGCTCCTTTTGCGGGTTCAAGAGCAAACCTGATCCTTTCCACGGTTTAGGATTAAACCGTTACAAATGTTGGAATTTTTGAAGAACACAATACAACTCTCACTAGAGTGGATTTACAAGTTTAAGTACTCAACAAGTTTATCCTCACAATACAATAACATTCTCTCAAGAATAAGATGAAAAGAAAAAAAAAATTGGATACTTAGAGAGAGAAACAATGGAACTTTTGAGTTTTTTAGGATTATGAAATGTAAAATTTGTTGGTTTAAAAATTGGAGAAGAAGAGGGTTTATATAGAGATGGAAAAATTTTTAGAAACCACAATTAATTTGGACCATTGGATTTTGGAAAGGAAAAATCAATGGTGGAGATTTTAAACTAAACTAGTTGTTAGATACAAACAAAATATAATATTAAATTTCTTTTCTTTTTAAATTCATTTTATTTTTAAAATTAATCCAAAAAATAAAAAAAAAACATATCATGTGTCAAAAACTAGCTGTTAGACACAAACATAAAATAATATTAACTTCATTTTCTTTTTAATTCATTTTTTTTTAATTCATTCTTTTTAAAGTCAATCCAAAAATAAAAAACATACCATGTGTAAAAACTAGCCGTTAGACACAAACATAAAATAATATTAAATTTATTTTCCTTTTAAATTTCTTTTTAATTTCAATTATTTTTATTTTAAATCAATCCAAAAATCAAAAGTCCATCATATGTTAATCTCTTAATGATCCACCATTCAACCAATATGCTGCCATATATCCACATGCAAATGGTCTGGTTATGCCACGTCATCCACCACGGTATTTTCTCTATAGACTTGTTTCGATCATATCGTCTTCATTTTAGCTCCGATTTGAGTGGTTCAAGAGGTGTTGGAATCGTTGTTCCGAGCTCTACGCTATGGACATATTAAAACACTAAGATTTTCAATAATTAAAAATTGAGTTTGTTATCATCAAAACATTAACTAATTAATTAATTAAAATTAATTAATTTGAGATTAAGGGCCAAAAAGCCCACAGATTCTACCTGGATAATTAATTCGGGCGCCTTTAATCACGTTTGTTCTTCTTTTCAGGGGATTAGATCCTGGCGACAGCTGGAGGCTGGTGAGATGACGATGCGAGTAGGCACCGGGCATGTCATCTTAGCTGTGGCAGCGGAAGGGATACAGTTATCTTTACAGAATAGGTTTCTTGTTTAAAATGATGTATATATTGTTCCTAAACTTAAAAGAAACCTTATTTCTGTAAAGTGCTTATTTCAATGTAAATACACACTTTCTTTTAATGTGGATAAAATGTTTATTCATAAAGATGATATTAATATTTGTACAACGTATCTGGAAAGTAACTTGTATATGCTAAGACCGTTAGCCATAAGTTCCCTCCATAACACAGATTCTTTACCGGTGTGAGATGTCAACGAATATTTGTACAGCGTATCTAGATGTCAACGAATTTCTCCAAAAGAAAATGCCCAACTTTGGCACCTTCGATTAGGGCACATCAATCTCAATAGGATGAGAGATTGGTGAAGAATGGGCTTCTAAGTGAGTCAAAAGAAAATTCTTTACCGGTATAAGAATCTTGCCTTGAGGGTAAGATTACTAAATGACCTTTTACTGGAAAAGGTTATCAAGCTAAAGAGCCTCTTGAATTAGTACATTCTGACCTTTGTGGTCCTATTAATGTGCGAGCCCGAGGTGGCTATGAGTATTTTATCGATTTTACTAATGATTACTCTAGGTATGGGTATGTTTATCTGATGCAACAAAGGTTGAGTCATTTGAAAATTTAAAAGAGTTCAAGGCTAAAGTTGAAAATACATTGAATAGATAGATTAAAACACTTCAATCGGCATTCCAGGACTATTTAATAGAACATGGAATCGTCTCCCAACTCTCAGCGTCGAGTACACCTCAGGAAATGGTGTAGCGAAGAGGAAAAATAGAATCTTGTTGGATATGGGTCGTTCAATGATGAGTTACAATTCCTTACCGGGTACTCTAGGTATGGGGACATGCGAGCGAGGGCGTCCTATACAAAGAGTTTGTATAAGACCTGACCACGAAGGGTTAACGTCTCATTATACAACACCGTTCATGACAGGGACTTCACTTCACTAGGATGACCATAGGTAACATGACCTCAATCCTGAGTGAGTTGGGAACTCCTGCCATTGAGGGCGGTCCTTTGATTTGTATGGGTGCGAGTGGCCAGTTAGCCGATTCAAATCTACCATTTTGGGGATTCGTCTTATTTAGGAGCTGGGAACTTAGCTACATAAGATGGAATTCACTCCTTCCCCGAGGAAGGGGTAAGTAGATAGATGACTCCCTTAAGGGCTGATTCCAGGGCTTCAATGATGCGCCGCCACACACCTTCTCTTGGCCCGATAGGTGTTCACGCATAGTTTGACTATGTTGTATTGTTCATTAGAGGAATCAGTGGTACTTAAAGAGTGAGATGTAACTACAGAGGCATAACGGTAATTTGGCCCAGCTGTACTTATGAGCATCTGTGAAGGGTCATCGTACTCATGATTGGTTATATCCGATGGACACAGAAATATATCTGTGGTAAGAAGAGTTCAGCTGTTGGTGGATCTCGTGGCTAAGTATCACCTGATCCGCAAGATAGTGCATCAAGGAGACGTGATCATCACGAAGATCGCTTCGGAGCACAATGTTGCTAACCCGTTTTCGAAGGCTCTCACGGCTCAGTATTTGAGGGTCACCTTCAGAGCATGGTTCTACAGGATCGTCAGCGGCTGGACTAAGGCAAGTGGGAGATTTTCTTGTACTAGGCTTTTATGCCCTAGTTTATTGTTTTGTACTAGTTTTTGTACACCCCACTTCACTTTAGGACAAGTGGGAGATTTTTGGGGTTGATGTCCTAAAGTATCATATGCAGTGGTTTGTAAACAGTTTGTATGAACGTTTGTGATGTATAATATATGATATTTTACTTCACTTCTTGATTTTGTTCAGTTGAATGTTTTATTTGCTTTACCATATACCAATAAACCTAAAGTCTCTGGTTGTCTGTATGTAACTTAAGCATGTATGTGGTGACTTCGCCAATGCATATTTCCTACACAAAATAAGTAAATTTCCTCAGTTTAGCGCTTTTGAACATGATATTGCTTATTTTTACCGTCGCATTCTCTGATGTTTTACTTATTTGAGCTATAATAACGTGTATTTCTACTCGTTATCACCTCCAAATTTAAAACAATGTTTGTCCTCAAGCATAAACTAAAGATTTTCTTTAAAGAGTCAACCACCTTTACCCTACCTAGACTCCTCAAGGTGCCTTATTCAAATTTCATGAACCAATGCCTTCTTAATTTCTATCCTGATCTCTTCCTAAAATACTTCTAATCTTTAGGAACCGCAAGTTTAACCTTAAAAAAAACTTTACTCGTTTCTAGGACATCGTATAATTTATTTCAAACTTTCTCCAACCGGGGTGTTTCCAAGTGATTTTTACCTTTGCGCGATTTAGATATTCCTTTTTGTGATTTTGCGTTGATCCAAGTTCCTAGCCTTCATTTTGGGTTGCTCCCACGGGTGTCATGCGAGCATCCAACTATGAGCAAGACACTCTTTCTCAATCTAAACTCATGCCCATTTGGCAGCGGAGTTGCGATCACTTGATTTATGCGTTGATCATGATTCCTACCTTTGTTTTGGCTTGCCCCCACGAGTGTCATGTGGATATCCAACTACGAGTAAGATCTGATCTCACATTATGATTTTTTTTTTTCAAACCTCTAAAAGCAGCAAGGTTGAAAACAAATACTAGCACCTCCAAATTTATACATAGCAACGTCCTCATTACTGATAGACTGAAATAACTCATGCGATGCTCTTAGGAAATTTTGTAAAAATCATTTTGAAAGAAAGCTGGTGGACCACTAACTTCTAGAAATGTTTCATGAATTGATTATTCTGAAATTAAGTTAACTCTAGTACATGGGTAAGAAATAGAAATAAAGACATGAATTTCATCATTGAAATCATAGTTGGTATGGGGAAGAATGTGGTGACTAAATAAAGTAATCAAAATTCAATGATTGCGTCAAACTAAAGAGGATGCAATAATAAAATTTGCAATATTAAAATGAGATACGAGAAGTGAAAATTTTGAAATAAAAGAGTCAAGGAAGAATACAACCCCCAATTTGCTTTGTTGTCTGCATCATCCTTGATCGCATCCTTTCCTGCGGTGGGTTGATTCCTCGATTGCAATGGGTTGATCGAACTGGTCGCGTATTTTTAGTTTATAGCATAGCTCCACCGCAATCGTTCACTATGATCATTGCTAAATATTAAGATGGAAAAAAGTATAAAATACAGAGTTGATAATTTAAAGAGTAGTGATTGTACAAAATGCGTCCCTGATGAGTTTGTGTCGCATATCAACGCAGGGACCGCTCGTTTCTTCTTCAGTCAGGATTCCTTAGGTCCACGGAGGTTTTCTCGCGATGAAAGTCTCCTCTGTGATACTTCTTAACTCTTTGCCCATTGACCTTGAATGTGATGGTCCCTTCTTTATTAGTTAATTCGACTGCACCGTGCGGGAATACTTCTTTGATTATAAATGGGTCAGACCAGCATGACTTTAATTTTTTCGGAAAGAGTTGTAGCCTAGAGTTGAATAGCAAGACCTTCTGTCCAACCTGGAGATTCTTTTCGCATAGTCGTTTGTCATGGAAATGCTTTGCATGTTCCTTGTAGATCTTGGCATTTTCATATGCTTGAATTTTCCATTCGTCTAGCTCGAGAAACTGGATTTTTCTCTCCTCCCCTGCAGTCTTTAAATCAAAATTGAGCTTCTTTACTACCCACAGTGCCTTGGGCTCTAATTCCAGCGGTAAGTGACATACCTTCCCAAACACCAGTGTATACGGGGACATGCCTATAGATGTTCTATAGGTTGTCCTATATGCCCACAAGGCATCGTCAAGCTTCATGGCCCAATCTTTGCGTGAAGGATTCACCACCTTTTCTAGGATCAGTTTGATTTCCCTATTAGACACCTCGGCTTGGCCGTTTGTCTGTGGATGATATGCCATGGCGACCTTATGGTGGATATTGTACTTGAGCAGCAATTTGTTGATGACGCCATTTACAAAGTGGGAGCCTTCATCACTTATTATGGCACGTGGGGTGCCAAAACGAGGGAAGATGTTTCTTCGCAAGAATCTAGAGACTATCGTCGCATCGTTTGCAACGCATGATACTGCTTCAATCTACTTGGAGACATAATCGACGACCAACAGAATCAACTTGTGGCCATTTAATGGTGGAAATGGTCCCATGAAGTCTATGCTCCATACATCGAAGAGTTCCAATTCTATTATAATATTCATCGGCATTGCATTCTTCCATGAAATATTTTTCGTGCATTGGCACTTGTCGCATTTGATAGAATAGTCTCGTGCATC
Source organism: Benincasa hispida (assembly GCF_027475165.1). Taxonomy (NCBI): domain Eukaryota; kingdom Viridiplantae; phylum Streptophyta; class Magnoliopsida; order Cucurbitales; family Cucurbitaceae; genus Benincasa; species Benincasa hispida. The sequence continues at coordinate 5,324,507 of NC_143481.1, forward strand.
CTTGAATAGAGTTGGCCAATAGTACCCACTTTGTAACACTTTGCTGTTGTACGTTGACCTCCGAAATTTCTGCCATAAGGTGAGTCATGGCACTGGAAAAGTATACGCTAATACGCAGTCTCTGGCACACACAGTTGCAAGATCTGGTCTGACCCCCTCTTGTAAAGATTCGGCTCATCCCAATAGTAGGATGTGTAATTCTCCGAAAATTGCTCACAGACCAGAAAATTGACAACATCTGTGTACCATGGTAATTCTTCGAGTTTAAACAGCTGCTCATCTAGAAAGGATGCATTCACTTCCGACTGAATACAGTCTACTTCCAGATTCTCTAATCTCGATAGATGGTTAGCAACCTGGTTCTCCGTCCCCTTGCGGTCAATTATTTCCATGTTGAATTCTTAGAGGAGGAGCTCCCATAGGATTAGCCTTGGCTTTGAATCTTTTTTTGTCATTAAGTATTTTATTGATGAGTGGTCGGTGTGAACTATCACTTTGGATCACAGCAAGTAGGCTCTGAAATTTTTGAATGCAAAGATTACCGCAAGAAGCTCCTTTTTTGTAGTAGTGTAGTTTGTTTGGGTAGGGTTCAATGTTCTACTCGCATATGCGATGTGGCATAGCATTGTTTTTTTCTTCTGTGCTAACACTGCTCCCATCGCATAACCTCTAGCATCACACATTAGCTTGAATGGCTTCGTCCAGTCAAGTACGATCAAAACAGGCGCATTAGTTCTTGCGTTCTTCAGTATTTTGAATGTGTTGAGGCATTGTAAATCAAAGTCAAACATTTTGTCAGCCTCTAGCAACACACTCAATGGTCGAGCTATCTTCGAAAAGTCCTTCATAAATCGACGGTAGAATCTTGCATATTCCGAGAAACTCCTTACAGCCTTCACAATTGCTTAAGCTGGAAGCTTTTCAATGGCCTCAATTTTCGCTTTATCCACCTCCAGCCCTTCCTTGGAAACCTTGTGCCCGAGCACAATTCCTTCGTTCACCATGAAATGACATTTCTCCCAATTCAGCACAAGAATTGTCTCTTCGCATCTCTTTAATATCTTCTCCAAGTTGTTCAGGCAGACTTCATACGTTTGCCCGTAAACTGAGAAGTCGTCCATAAAAATTTCCACTGAATCCTCGAAATACTCAGAGAAGATAGTCATCATGCACCTCTGAGACGTGCTCTACGCATTGTATAATTCGAATAGCATGTGGAAAAATTTAAACGTTCCATATGGGCAGGTGAATTTGGTCTTTTCTTGGACTTCAGGTGCAATCATTATTTGGTTGTAGCCCGCATATCGTCAAGAAAACAGAAGTAATCATTTCCTGCTAGGCGGTCTAGCATCTAGTTGATAAAAGGAAAAGGAAAATGGTCCTTTTTCGTCGCCGCATTGAGCTTTCGGTAGTCCATGCAAATCCACCAGCCAGTGATGATCCTCATTGGTATTAACTCATTGTTTCCGTTCAGGACTACCATCATTCCTCCCTTCTCTAGAACACATTACACGGGGCTGACCCACGTGCTATCGGCGATAGTGTCTATGATGCCTGCGTCCAACCATTTAATGATGTCCTTTTTTTACAACCTCCTTCATCGCAGGGTTGAGTCTGCGTTGAGGTTCGATAGACCGTTTTTGGTTTTCTTCGAGACGTATTTTGTGCATGCAGTATGTTGAACTAATTCCTCTTATATTTGCTAGCATCCACCTGATTTCTTTTATGTACTTCTTCAGGATGCTAAACAGTGCATTTTCTTGATCTTCTTGTAGGGCAGAGGAAATTATCACCGACAAGGTTTCATTTTGCTTAAGGAAAATATACTTCAGGTTACTTGGCAGAGTTTTCATCTCCATGGTAGGTGGTTGTTTTAAGGAAGGTCTTTGTGTTTTTCTCACTTCATTCAAATTCAATTTTTCTTCTTTGTTTTCTATTTCCGTGTTCACATTGCAGGTTTCCACAGATATGTCGCATTCTCTCTTTCATCTTCTTCTTCGGACTCCACTTCTTCATTATAACTATGTTCATTGTCAGAATCGGATAGGTCTTCATCTTCTGGATACTTCATCGCTTTGATGATGTTAAACCTAAGCTTCTTCCCATTTATACTCATCGTGATCTCTCCTTTTTACACATCAATTTGAGCTCGACCAGTAGATAAAAATGGTTGTCCCAATATGATAGGCACATCTTTGTCCGCCCGTAATCAAGAATGATGAAGTCAGTTGGTAGAATAAATTTATAAATTGTCAACAGGACATCCTTCAACTTTCCCTCAGGGTGAACTAGGGACCTTTCCACAAGCTGGAGAGTCACCGTCGTGGGCGTCAACTTCCCCACATTCAACTGTTTGCAGATTGAAAGGGGCATTAAATTTATACTAGCCCCAAGGTCGCATTGCGCTTGACCGATATAAATCCCGCCAATTGAGCAGGGTATTGTGAAGCTTCCTAGGTCGCTCATCTTCGGTGGGATTATGGTGTTTGACTTTTGCGTTAATGCCACCGTCACAAACTTTCCTGTGCTTCTTTTCTTTGACACCATGTCCTTAAAAAACTTTGCATATTTTGGCAATTGTTCTATCGTTTTTGTAAATGGGATGTTGATGTGTAGATGTTTTAACATTTCCATGAAGCGATGATACTGAACTTCATCATTTTGCTTCTTCTTAAGTCTTTAGGAATGGTGGTAGTTGTACTTTCATTGTTCCACGTTCTATTGGCTTAAATGTGGACATCTTAGGCTCTTCTAATTCATTTTGTGTCAACGGGTTCTTTGATTTCATCGAAATTGGATTTTTCCTACTCGACTCCTTTTTTTTCTTCCACTGTCGTTTTTTTCACTTCGCAAGGTAACTACTTGACATTGCTCCTTTACTGTGTTCCCTGGGTTGCGAGGGAGCTCAGTTGAGCTCGGCGGTGTCCCTTGCGATTTATTTTTCAGCTCTAGATTAAGGATGGAAGTCGCCTGGTTCTGGAGGACCGTCTCGTTCTTCTTAATGTACTACTTTAGTAGGTTCTCCAGGGAAGTTGATGGCAGTGCTTGCGAAATGTTGGCTTGATGTTGCGGTTGGCCGTTCATTCGCTGGAAAAATCCTAGCGGTCCTTCTTTTTATGCCATGGGTTGATAACTCTGTTGTTGGTTATTTTTCCAAGAGAAATTGGGGTGGTTTCTCCACCCGGGGTTGTATGTGTTAGAGAAAAGGTTGTTCTTTACAAAGTATACTGACTGCAGGTTCCTTGAACATTCTTCAATCAGGTGCGATCCTTCATAAGTAGCACAACTCGTGCTCGTCTATTCAATTGCGTTGACCTGCCCTCTTTGCGTTCCAGGGTTGTTGATTGTGATGCCCTGTAACAGATTAATCATCGCATTCATTTGATTCTGTGGAGATGCAATGGCCCCATTGTTTGCATTACCTTCTCGAATTTTTAGTCGTTGATCGCTTTCCTGCTAATCTTTGTGATTCTTTGATATGCAATCAAGGATATTCTTCACCTCATCATAAGTTTTATCAAACAAACCACCATCTGTTGCCACATTGGCAGCTGTCTGCGATGCAGGGTTTAAACTGTGATAAAATATTTCCATCTGGATACATTCTGGTAATCTGTTGTACGGACAGTCTTGCACCAATCTCTTAAACCTCGCCCATGTGTTGCTGAGCGATTCGTCTATTTCTTATTCAAAATTCATGATTAACTTCCTCCTACATTCTCTGTAGGAGGGAAGTATTTATTCATGAACTTCTGTACAACCTATTCCCATGAAGTTATCTCCCTTGGTTCGAGGAAATATACCCATTTTCTTGCTTGATCGCATAACGAAAATGAGAACAGCGTGAGTCGAACTTCTTCAACTTAGATATTTAGGAACACAAAAGTGTTACAGATTTCAATGAAACTCCAGAGATGGACATGCGGGTGCTCGCCACGCCTTCCACTAAACTATCCGGCTGTCTGGATCATCTGTAACATAACCAGCTTCATTTCAAACCTCGACCTGTCCAAAAGCTAGCCTCATGATTCCTGGGGAGAAATCATATAGATTAGGTCAGATAGGTCTATTGTTCGCATTTGTGGCTCTTTCTTCCGGTTGTTCCGCCATTCTAAAATTTCTCTCTTATTGTTATCGGCGGTTGTTTCTCTGTCTTTTTCGGAACGTTCTTTCGATCTCTGGGTCGTAGTTGGGCTCAGAAACGTGTCCTTCGCTCATGTGACACCTACTTCTTCTCTTACCAAAGGAATGACAGTGCACAGAGGTCGAAAGTTGCAAAGAAAAAAAAAGGTTTATTGTTAGCGCAATATATACTGTCGTAGTCTCCCTGGCAATGGCGCCAAAAACTTAATACGTTGTGAATTTTGATGTGATTATGGTGTGAGTTTGTGTTGATGTGTTATGCATTGCACATGTAAGTTTTGCTAATAAGATCCAAGTATAAGGCTCACTAGGTTTCCTGGTAAATCCAGAGTCGAACACAGGGACTACTGAGTAATATGTGACAGTTACTTTGATTCTCTTGCAGTGGTGAAAACAAAGAAGTTGGGTGGTGTTTTGATTAAGAAAATTTCCTATGCGATGGAGTTCGAACGAAGAGTTGATGAAATCGAGAGTTATAATGAATATGCGATGAACGGGTTGAGAAGGGGTTTAGCTAACATTTTCTAAGATTACGTACAAGTTATGCGATCATGCTACACAAAAACCACAGCATGTCATCTCTTAATGCAAATGCCATAATTCCTATTTATAGGATGCATGCGATGTACACGAAAATGTCGATAGAACTTATGTCTAAGCCTTTATTCTTGTCTATGCGATGATGAATGATGCACCATACACAAAGTGACCGCATACTATCATATCCTATTTCTAGGGTGTATGCGATGTGTTAAAAGCAATAGAACTTATGTCTAAGTTTCTATCTCTTGCTTATACGGTTCTAATTTGACTCTCTCAAGTCTAGATTCTATCTTTAGACTACTCTCTTAAGTATCTCTAAAGGGTGAATGACGCATACATAAGACAAGATGATCGCATAAAATGTAAATCTTAGGTCATGCTAGCTAAGTACTTCTTAACCTATTCGTAAATTTAGCTACTCATGAAAAATGTGGAGAGATTGAACATAGATTGAAATGAGATTTCCATTTTCTATAAATAAAGTGCTGAATACAAAATGACAATGGAATTTAGAGATAAGAAGTCCGGTAAGCAATGTCTTACTTCCCGAGGCCTTTTACACTGTCTTTTTTACTCCAACTCTGTCCAAGTGAATATTCTTACTCTTGCAAGTTCTGGTCGTCTCTCCCTTTGTAAGGCTTTTCGGCAGTCTCTCGATCTATCCGAGAATGATCTCCAGCTTCTTCGTCTCTTAGCTCGTCTCCGTCCTCTAAATCTAAGTATGAGTATGTGCATGAACAGACTAATGGTTCTCTAACGTATTCTATGATATATCTTGTTAACCCACGTTACAATGGTGGCCTTCGGTATTTATAGAGCTCAAGGTGAAGCAGCTTTTCTCTCTAATGATTGCAATAGTGGGCGTTTATTAAATCTCCTACTCTTATGTGCCGATTAATGGTCACTGAAAGTTGAGTGTACTTGCTACAGTGTGGCTTTAACGGCTTGTCAACTAAATTCAGATTCAGTCGTCATTAGCTTTCCGTCCCATCATGATTTATTGTGTTGTCACCTTGATGCGCAGTCTTTATGCGGCCACCTTTTTTAGCAACTTCTCACGATTGCATATGATCGCATGACTTTGCGACCGCAATCTTCCAAGCATGCGGACATCTAATTCCTTATATCGCAATTTTACTTGCACCAACGCATATTCCCTGCACAAAGTAAGTAAATTAACTGCTTTTATGCGATGGGTGCATGTGATCGCAATTTCCTTAGTTTAGCGCTTTTGGACATGATATTGTTTATTTTTACCGCCGCATTCTCTCATTGTTTTACTTATTTGAGCTATAATAACGTGTATTTCTACCCGTTATCAGTGATATACAAGTGGATCATGTCTTAAGTGATAACCAAAATGGTCTGTAGTATATGAATATAGGAGGAAAATCTTATCCTGGTAATGCTATGGATGCAGCCCACTTTATGGAATGGTCACAAGTGTTGTGACTTGTCACAGATGGTCTGATCCTAATCATTTGTGTCGGGGACATGCAAGCGGGGTCATCCTATACTATACAAAGAGTTTGTATAATACCTGACCATGAAGTGTTAACGTCTCGTTATATAACATCATTCATGACAGAGACTTCACTTCACTAGGATGACCATAGGTAACATGACCCCAATCTTGAGTGAGTTGGGAACTCTTTCCATTGAGGGTGATCCTTTGATTTGCATGGGTGCGAGTGGCCAGGTCGCCGACTCAAACCTACCACTTTGGGGATTCGTCTGATTTGGCAGCTGGGAACTCAACTATACAAGATGGAATTCACTCTTTCCCCGAAGCAGAGGTAAGTAGATAGATTATTCCTTAAGGGCTGATTCCAGGGCTTCAACGATGTGACGCTGCACACCTTCTCTTGGCCCGAGAGGTGTTCACACATAGTTGGACTATGTTGTATTGTTCATTAGAGAGATCAATGGTACTTAAGGAGTGAGATGTAACTACAGAGGCAAAACGGTAGATTGCCCCAGTTGTACTTACGAGCATCTGTGAAGGGTCATCGTACACATGATTGGTTATATCCGATGGACACAAAAATATATCTGTGGTAAGAAGAGCTCAGCTATCAGTCTTTAGTAGAATTCTTGGCAGTTAATAGATGGTGGATCTCGTGGCTAGAGAGTTTAGTTAGCTATTCAAGTACCGTTGGAGCTTCGAGCCATAGGTCCATAAGGTCCCCTTGGTAGCTTAGATAAAGTTGAGAATAAGTTTTTGGGTCAGTTTGAAATATTCAAATTGACAAGCGGGAGTTCGATTATATATGATATAATTGAATTGGTTAATTATATATGATATAACTAACTGAATGTATGAGATACATTATTTTGGAGGAAATTGGATATAAATATGATTTATATCAAGTAGAAGAGAAAACACTATAGTAGATATATGATATCAAACTATAGGTTAAGAATATGATTATGATTATATTCATTATTTAATTAATTAGGCAGTTATGAGATAATTGGACGAGTATTTCTTCGGAATCATGCGAAAGTGGGAAGTTCGAATTCAGTTCTTGTAACTGAAGAATAAAATGATCTTTTTTTTCATTTTGTAAAACACGCAAGAAAAATCGCTCACGGTGTGAACCTATATGATCGTTTAGCGTTGAGAGCCTATACGATAGTGCTCGTCTTCCTAAATGATCGCACACCTACATACTAAATGATCGCCTACGATTTCTATCACAATAGTGGTAGAATGTATGTGTGGTAATTCTATCACAATGAAATCGAAAAGATCCGCTTTCGCTCATGGATTCTCTTGTTTTAGAGTTCCTTCAGTTGTTACCTCTTCTACTGACTCTAAACCTTCCTCGTCTAATTTTCAAATGAGTAACTTACAAGACTTGCTTAAACAGGTGATTTCATCTAATTCCTCCGCGCTTGCAGTCTCCCTAGGTAATAGATAGCTTCTTGATTCCGCTTGTTGCAACCATACGACGTATGATTTTTCTCTTCTGACTGCACGCACTCTTGTCAAATCTTTTCCTCCCATTTATGCTTCTGATAGTAATTGTATGACCATATCCCATGTTTGCTCCATTGACACTTCCCTGTTACAACTTTCCAATACTTATTGTATTCCAAATTTGTCCTTTAATCTTGTCTCTATCAGGAAATTGTGTGATCTTCACTTAACTATGTCTTTTTCTTCTACTGGGTGTCAGGTTCAAGATCCGTGGATGGAAGACGGTTGGTACAGGCCGTATAGTGGGAAGATTGTTTGAGCTCCCATCTCTTCGACTTTCTATTTGTTCTCTTTCTGCCCTTATCATCGACTCTACTATCTATCAGTGGCATCTTCGTCTTGGTCATGCTTCTTTTGAAAAACTCCATCATTTAATCTCTAGTCACAATTTGAATAATGTCTCCAAGTTTGTATCTTTTGACTGTTTGAATTGCAAACTTGCGAAACAACCCACATTATCTTTTTCCCAGTTTAGTTCTATATATGTTGGTCCTTTTGACTTAATTCACTATGATATTTAAGGGCTCGCTCCTATTTCCACTATCAATGGTTATCACTACTTTGTTTTATTCATTGATGATTACTCTCGGTTACCTGGATATATTTTCTTAAACACCGTTCTTCTCTATCTCAAATATTTATTGATTTTGCTAATATAGTTCATACTTAATTTTCTCGCACAATCAAGGTTCTGTGTATAAATAACATCTTGGAATATAAGGACTCCAGGCTCCTTTCCTTTCTCACCATCAAGGCACTCTTATTCAATGCTCTTGTTCTCATACCTCTCCACAGAATGGGCGAGTGGAGTGGAAACATCATCACGTCCTAGACTCCGTTCGGGCCTAACTTCTGTCTATCTCCTGCCTTACAAAGTTTTGGGATGAAGTCGCTCTTACTTCTGTCTACACAATCAATTGTCTTCCTTCATCTGTTCTTCAAAATGCTTCTCCGTTTGAACGCTTATATGGTACTTCTCCTGATTACTCTAACCTCATGGTCTTTGGTTATGCATGTTTTGTACTTCTTTACCCTCATGAATATACCAAATTAGAACCATATGCACGTCTTTGTTGCTTTCTTGGCTATGGAACTGAACACAAAGGTTTCCATTATTGAGGCCCACTTTCTAACAGATTGCGCATCTCCCACCATGTCATTTCCCTTCTTCTGCATCTTCTGATGATTCTGAGCTTGAATAGTCTATGTCTGTCTCTATTGACCTTGATAAGCCTTCTATCTCACCTGTGGAATCTGGACTTGTCCATGACCCTGCTTCTCATGTTTGATGTTCCACTAGGATAAAGGCACCTCCTACTCACCTTCAAGATTTTCACTGGTTTTCTACTATCAGTTCCTTGGTTGAACCTACCTCTTTTCGTAAGGCAAATACTAATCTTTTGTGGCAGCAAGCTATGAGAGAAGAACTTCGGGCTCTCAATAAGATGTACACATGGGAATACATTAACTTACCCCCCCAGAAAGAAACCCATTGGTTGTAAGTGGGTCTACAAGATCAATACTCACTCTAATGGTACTATTGAGCGTTATAAAGCTCAGTTAGTAGCAAAAGGATATTCTTAAGACTATGGGATGGATTACAAATAGACCTTTACATCTGTGGCACGAATGACTTCTGTTCAGTTTCTCTTAGCAATTGTTGCAGCCAAATAGTGGCCATGTTTTCAAATGGATGTCAAAAATACCTTCCTTAATGGGACCTTATATGAGGAAGTGCATGTAGTTGTCCCCAGGTGTCTCTCTTCCATCCTAGAAGGTATGCCTTCTCCGACGAGCATTGTATCGTTTGAAGCAAGCCCATCGAGCTTGATTTTCAACTTTTAGTTCCACTATCATTCAACTTATATATATATGTTCAGTTCTCATGACACAAACTCTATTTACATGGTAGACAACTCATGGTATTATTCTTCTTCTCTTGTATGTTGACGATATGATTATTACTGGGGATGATCCTCATTCTATCTTTAATATACAACGCTATCTTGGCGAACACTTTTAGATGAAGGACTTGGGTTCACTTAGTTACTTTCTTGGCCTTGAAGTATCGTTGAGCTCTGCTAGTTATTCGTTGTCTCACGTAAAGTATGCCTTGGATCTTTTGGTGCGCTCCTGTATTACTGACTCTGCTACAGCTCCAACACCACTTGATCCCAATGTTCGCTTGACTCTGTTTGATGGAATTCCACTTGAGGATGTCAGTCTCTATCGTCAACTTGTTGGCGGTCTTATTTATCTGGCAGTCACTTGTCCTGACATTACATATGTTGTTCACATTGTTAGTCAGTTCATGGCTCCCCCTTGAACCATTTATTTTACTGTTGTTCTTCGTATCCTATGTTATGTCAAAGGTACTTTGGGACATGGACTTATGTTTTCTTTTCTGGTTTTATCAGGTTATTCTGATGCTGATTGGGTTGGTGACCCTACTGACTGGCGTTTTACCTTCGGTTATTGTTTCTACCTTGGTGATTCTCTCATTCTTGGTGCAGTAAGAAACAGAATGTTGTTTCTTGTTCTAGTATAAAGTCTGAATATCGTGCTCTAGCTGATGCTATGTTATAATAACTCTTGTGGCTTCGTTGGTTTCTTGCTGATATGGGAGTCCCTCGGTCATCTGCTACTATACTTTATTGTGACAATCATAGTACCATCCAGATTGCTCACAATGTTGTTTTTCATGAACGCACCAAGCATATTGAGAATGATTGTCACTTTGTTCATTATCATCTCCTGAGCGAAACTCTGCTTTTACGCTCTGTTTCCACTGATGAGCAACCCACTGACATTCTCACCAAAGATTTGCCTCCTGGTCGTTTCTCCAACTACTTAACAAATTCAAATTGATTCCAACCTTACCACCTTGAGTTTAAAGGTCGGTGTGAATATATACTAGGCCTCCTTGTACTTAGTCTTATTTTGAGAGTCTTTAAGATATGGTTAGGCTCTATTCTTAGGCTATTAGTACAGTATTTATACCCCTGTACGGTTCCTCGTAGAAACATACTTTGAAATATACATACTCAAGTCAAATAAATCAACAAATTGATTTAGGATCAAATTTGTTTATAAACTATTTAAAACTAAGTCGTTATGTACAAAAAATTGATGCTTAAATTTCAATGAGATTTATCATGGTATGAACTAAATTGTTACAAATTTAAAAGTACATGGACTAAAATTATTATATATTAAAGTTTAATTATTAAGATTTCGTTCGGTAATCATTTTATTTTTAATTTATAAAAACTAAGTCTATAAATACTCAATCTACTGCCAAATTTCTTAGTCTGTGACCTACTTTTTACAAAAGTTTTTTTTTTTTTTAAAAAAAGGCCAATTTTGGAAACTAAAAAAAATGATAGTTTTAAAATTTTTATTTTTATTTTTTGGAATTTGAAAAAATTCAATTCTTTTACTTATGAAAAGATTCAAACCATTATAAGAAATTAAAATTATCAAACAAAGTTAAAGTTATTATAAATTTGAAAATACATAAATTAAACCTTTGTAAACTAATGTTTAGGACCGGGATGTTCATGGCCTTCCTTATTGTACTAAGATTGATGTTAATTAAAAAAAATTGACTAGCATGAACTAAACCTTTCGTTGTCGTCCAGTGGTTAGGATATATAGCTTTCACCGAGGAGACTCGATTCCCAACAACCATTTGTTACTATTGGACAAATTTCTCCTTTTGTTTTCTTCTTGCCCTGTAAGCTCACACATAATCAGTGAAAAATTCTGACACAAATCATTGTAGAGTGAGTATTACTCCAAGTGTTTTTAAAAATTTAAAATAAATTTTGAAAGGCTTTTAAAATTCATAAGTATCGTTGTTGTCCAGTGGTTAGGATATTTGGTTTACACTCAGGAGACTCAGGTTTGATTCTCGATAATGAAATTTTTTATCTTAAATTTTTTTATTTTAAAACCATAACCACAACATTCATCATCTAAATTTCAATTTAAATAACTAGAGGATATCGTGTTTGATTTCACATAATAAAAATAAATTTTTTTATCTTGTTTGAATTTTTTTTTCACATAATGTTTTTTTAATATATAATGATAAAAATAGGGTTGGAGGGAAAGTATTCCCAAAAATAGATTTTTAAATCATATACTGGATACACGATTACGCCTTAATCGTCTACCGCAAACATAGTTACACCTTAATCGTCTACCGAGTACACGATTAGCTCTAAATCGTGTACTGGGTACACGAGTCCCTGTCCATATAGCACGTGCAGTCTGTCGTGGCAATCATGTAGGATTCACGGAGGTAATCGTGTATCCAGTACACGACTTCCTCTCCAAAATGCCACGCCCTCCCCTTCTTCTTCCTCACCGAGCTTTCTGCCTTCCGAAAGCTTTCTCTATCCGAACGTTTTTGCATTCTTTTGTTGCATTTATCCGTCCAAAATTCCGACATCTTCCTCATTTTGCTTCTGTCTTGTGCATCCAAACGCCTCCTTTTGCTCGTCCGTCCAAAATTTTTCGAAATCGTCCTCCATTTGTTTGTCCGTCCAAAATCGTCTGAATGCTTCTGTGGTAAAATTCTTTCTCTAGTTGTTTTTCAATATATAATCTTGCAATAAGTGGCAATCATTCAAGATTTCATGCTCTCGTGTAATTGCAGTTTATAATTATATACATATGACATACCTACCACTTATTGATGAATACTACAAATTGTCCAATTTCAAGTGTTGTTATGAAAGCCGCTTCCATCCAATTCAACACCCAGATTATTGGCCAGAATTATCATTTACAGAAGTTCATCTAAATGCGGACTTACTAAGAGAACAAGGTCGGCCAAAAAGTACGCGCATTCATAATGAAATGGATTGGAGAGAAGCAAGCCAAAAAGTGCGATGTACAATTTACAAAAGAGAATGACATAACAGACGCACTTATCCACAACGTACACTGGGTGCTTCGTCGTCTTCGGGTCATTAGATGTATTTTTTTTTACTTGTATATTTTATATACTTGTATTCTTTATGTACTTATATTTTTATGTAATTGTACATTTTATATAGTTGTATTCTTTATGTATTTATATTTTTCATGTAATTGTATATTTTATGTACTTGTATTCTTTATGTACTTATATTTTTCATGTAATTGTATATTTTATGTACTTTTATTCTTTATGTACTTATAATGAATTTATGTAATAAATTTATTTTATGTAATTGTATCTTTTTATGTATCTTTTATGTCATGGATTTTATTATGTAATGTAATTTGAACTTCTTAGGTAATGGAGCCTGGTCTTTTTAATCGTGTACAAATATACCAACAAAATACGCATCGTTCACAAACAGTATGGGATAGTTCTTCCACTATGGTGTTAAGTTGTCGGAGAAGGGAGGCGACTGCACAACATACTATCACATTTGATCACCGCATTATTCCATATGTTCAGCAGGCAGGTTTTCTTGGGGTTGCACAAATTGGTTTTATCCAACTTGATTGGCACCTTATTACTGCTCTAGTTGAGCGTTGGAGACCAGAAGCCCGCACATTTCACCTACCTTGTGGGGAATGTACGATTACGCTGCAAGATGTTGCCATACAATTTGGATTACGAGTGGACAGGTAACCATTGACAGGTAACCATTGACAGGTTCACTACAGTATGACTGGAAGAACGTTTGTGAATAGCTCTTAGGCGTTCTACCAGAGGATCTAAAGGGATCAAGATTGAGTATCCCTTGGTTGGCGTCCCAGTTTCCAGAATTACCTCCCGATGCCGATGACATCAGCGTACGTAGATATGCACGAGCATATATCCTGCAGCTTATTGGAGGATTTTTGTTTGTTGACAAGTCAAATACTCTAGTACATCTCATGTTCCTCTCACTATTGTATGATTTCAAGCATGCTGGTACAAACTCGTGGGGTGGTACATGTCTTGCATGGTTGTATAGAGAACTTTTTCGGCCTTCTAATGCACAAGCGTTGGAAATAGCGGGGCCACTGATACTATTACAAGTATGAGTTTATGATCGATTTCCAATTATAGCATCACAAGTCCAGCTACAGGTCCCAGAAATAATACCTGACACTAGGTAGATGTTCAACTAGAAGGTATTATTCAACAAACAAGACGACTCAATGTTGTTGATACCGATCGAAGACGTATTCGTCATAAACGACAGCGATAACAGGGTGAACCTAATTTAAAGGAACACGAAGACAACCCCATGAGGGGTAAGGGCCAGGGAGGGTCATTTTTAAGTTTCATGTAAACTTTCATTTTCAAATTATAAATTAAAGAACTAATTGTAAATATTATTTAATATCATGATATATATATTTTTTTAATATGAGTACAAAATGTTTTCATTGTAGATTAAATATATAATTAAGTTTAATAATGAAGGAATTTGTGGACATATTCCTAAAGTTTTAATATTGTTGTTTAAAAAAAATAGTCAACAAACTATAAAAAAAAAAATGATAAGCAAATCATGTACTTCAGCCGAAGTGGTGCTAACTGGATAAACGGTACTCGTGTACTGGGTACACAAGTTTGCCACATGAAAATTGTGTACCCGGTACACGATTACACTATCCCAATTTTGTCAATAGTTTTCCAAAACACCTATTCTTAGAAAAAGTTTCCCTCCAACCCTATTTTTGTCATTATATTTTTTTAAAAAAAATCTAAAATTTTAAAATAAAATTTGGAAGTATTTTAAAAGTCATAAGTTTTGTTGTCGTTCAACAGTTAGGATATTTGGCTTTCACCTAGGAGACTTATCGTGTTTGATTTCGCACAATAAAAAGAAATTTTCATTCAAATACTGAAATAGTTTTTTTTCTTTTTTTTTTCTTTTTTTTGTTCGACAATATATGGAAATGAGGATTTAATTATATATATAAAAAAATTCATGATAATAGCTATAATTGACTCAAGTTTCCAATTTAATCAATTTCTAATTAATTTTTTTTATGAACTTAAATTTTTTTTATTAATAAAATTAGTGAGTCAAAAAATAATTCCACATAATTAAACAATTAAAAATAATAAAATAAACAAAAGAATCTTGAAAATTTTAAAAACAACATTCATCATCGAAATTTCAATTAAAATTTTTTTTTATGTTCGATAATATATAGAAATGAGGATTCAAATCTCATTCCTTTTAATAAAAGTATATATTTTATGTTAGTTGAATTATGTTTGTGTTAGTTAAATATTAAAGGTCTGTTTGAATTTACTTGAACTCTTTTTTTTATATATAAAAATTTAAAATAAATATTGGAAGTGTTTTAAAAGCCATAGGATATTTGGCTTTCACCCAAGAGATGCACAATCAATTCCCGGCAATAGAATTTTCTAACAAATTTTTATTAGAGGCTGAAATAATTTTTTTTTAGTTTATGTTCAACAATATATAGAAATGAGGATTTAATTTAATATAGAAAAAAAAATCATGGTAATAGCTATAATTAACTCTTGAGTTTTCAATTTAATCAATTTCTGATTAAATTTATTTTATGAACTTTAACTGTTTTTTATTAATAAAATTAGTAAGTCAAAAAACAATTCCTCATTAGACAATTAAAAATAATAAAATAACCATAACCGCAACAATCATCATCGAAATTTCAATTTAAATAACTAAAGGATATCGTGTTTGATTTCACACCATAAAAAAAATCCATTTAGAGATTAAAATAGTTTTTTTTTTCTCTTTCTTTTTATGTTCGACAATATATAGAAATGAGGATTCAAACCTATTCCCTTTTAATAAAAGTATATATTTTGATGTTAGTTGAATTGTGTTTGTATTAGTTGAATATTAAAAGTCTGTTTGGATTTATTTGAACTCCTTTTTTATAAAAGTTTAATATACATTTTGGAAGTATTTTAAAAATCATAGGTTCCGTTGTCAATTTGATATCTGGCTTGTACGTAACAAGGGTTTGATTCCCAACAACGAAATTTTTAAAAAGAAATTTTCATTTAGAGACTAAAATAGTTTTTTTTTTTTTTTTTATGTTCGACAATATATAAATGAGAATTTAAAACTTTTTCCCTTTTAATAAAAGTATATATTTTATGTTTTGAATTGTGTTTGTGTTATTTAAATATTAAAGGTCTGTTTAGATTTACTTAACTCTTTTTTATAAAAGTTTAAAATAAATTTTGAAAGTATTTCAAAAGTCATTTAAGTGATTGTCAAACAATTCAATTATTTTTAAAATAACTTATTTTCACAATTAAACACTTAAAAGTTGAACTAAATACATTCTAAAATAATTATTGAAAATTAGACGACAATATTTGAAGGAAAAAAACCATGTTAATAGCTATAACTAACTCTCAAGTTTTCAATTTAATCGATTTCTAATTAAGTTTAGGAATTTTTTATTAAATTTAATTTATGAATTAATTTTTTTTATTAATAAAATTAGTAAGTAAAAAAACAATTACACTAAATTAGACAATTAAAAATAATTAAATAAACAAGAGATTCTTGAAAATTTTAAAACCATAACCACAACATTCAACCTCGAAATTTCAATTTAATAACTGGAGCTTCCTTTTTTCCTTTTTTTTATGTTCGACAATATATACAAATGAGGATTCAATCCTCTTCCCTATAAAAGTATACCTTTTATGTTAGTTGAATTGCGTTTGTATTAGTTAAATATTAAAGATATGCTTGGATTTACTTGAATTTTTTTTCAAAAATCATTTGAGTGGTTGTCAAATAATTTAATTTTTCTAAAATAATTTATTTTCAAAATTAAATACTTGAAAAGTTGAATCGAACCTACTCTAAAATAATTATTGAAAATTAGACAATTAAACAATATTTGAAAGGAAAAAAAAAACCATGGTAATAGTATAACTGAAAAAAAAAAATGGTAATAGCTATAACTGATTTTCAAGTTTTCAATTTAATCCATTTCTGATTAAGCTTATTATATTGCTACAATTGAACTTGGAGTGGTAAGTTTTACTAAATTTTATATTATAATTGTAACCATCTCTAATTTATATTATACATTTTTTTTAACAATAAATATAAGATATGAGGAATTGAATCTTTGAAGTTGATAAAAGAATATATGTCAAATACAATTATAATTTACCTTGGTTCAAGGTTTCCTCACTAATAGGGTTGACAATCAGGCCGGACCGGGATGGGACAGGAAGGGGTTCTCAGTCCTCGTCTTCGATGGGGTATTTACTCCATCCCCACCCTATCCCCGACATTTGATGGCAGGGATGGGGATAAGGATTCTCATTTCTCTTTTTACTCAAGGTGACCTTTTTTTTTGTATTTTTTTTTAAAGTTTTATTTGATTTGAGCTTGGACACTTGGCTTAGATTGAGCTAAATTAAAAACTAGGTTGAAGGTAAAAAGATAAATATATATATATATATTTAAAAATCTAATCGGGACAAGGATACCTCCCTAACCTTGTCCCGTCCTAAAATTCTATTTGAAGGAGTGTTTTATAGATATTATATATTGTTTCAAAATGTTTGGTTACTTAAAATTAAATCGGTTAGTTATAGTTAACTTTTTCTTATCCATTTTTCTATCTAACATTAATAAAAAAAATTTAAAAGTGATGTAGAGGCGACCTTTCTTGCAAGATGAATAAAAGTAGATATTGATAGAGCCTATGAATAAATGACTCCTAAAGATAGGGCACAAACATATCAACCTCAACCAAACTCTACATTTATTCACAAATCACTTTAAATCCAGAATAATTGTCTAATAAGTTTTGAAATTTAAATATTTTTATAATAAGGGTTAAATCAAACTTCCTGATATTAAAAAAAAATTAACAACAAAAGAAAAAAAAAATTGTACGGATGACCTTCCACACACGCCATTATTTTTTTTTAATTTGCCCATCACAAATGTATGAAATCTAACCTTTTGCTTATATTATATCACATATTAAAACATATATTAGGGATGACATCTTTCTGTTATTTTTGTCACAGCATTTTTAATGTGAAAAAGACATGATAGAGATTATTATTATCGTTGGATTAGGGCTACACATAATTATCATGTTAGGGCTACACGTAATCATCTACACGGTAATTATAAAATATATAAATTTATTATGTTTTCTCCAATTTTGATAGATATGAATTTTTAAAAGGTAAATAAAAAAAATAAAAGTGCTTATGAGAAGGCCGTTTGAAAAAAAAAATCTTTAAAAGACAAATAAAATGGAAAAAGTAATTGAAGGAAAATTATTTATTTATTTATTAAAAAAAAAAACGAGTAAAGTCTCACACTAGGAAAGTAAGGAAACCCATCGGCAAATATTGCCTTGGAGAAGACGAAAACCCCTAAATCCTCCATTAATACCACCTCAATCCTCTCCCTAGGATCCTGATTCTGCTTCTTCATTCCCATTCTTCTTCATCCAAAAATGTTTAGGAATCAGTACGATACGGACGTCACCACATGGAGTCCCGCCGGGAGGTTGTTTCAGGTCGAATACGCGATGGAGGCCGTCAAGCAAGGCTCCGCCGCCATTGGCCTCCGATCCAAGACCCATGTGGTTCTAGCTTGTGTCAATAAGGCTAACTCCGAACTATCCTCCCACCAGAAGAAGATCTTCAAAGTCGACGATCACATCGGCGTCGCCATTTCCGGCCTTACTGCTGATGGACGCGTTCTTTCCCGTTATATGAGATCTGAGTGTATCAATTACAGCTACACTTATGAATCTCCGCTTCCTGTCGGTCGTCTCGTTGTTCAACTTGCTGATAAGGCTCAGGTTTGTATACGGAAGCCCTCGTTCTGTTTACAATTTGCTCGTGCTTTTGATTTCTTGTGCATTTTTTGAATTTTAGCTATCTCTGCCGTGGGTTCACATTTGTTTGGATTTATTTGGTTACTGACGGGCTTGGTTCTGAAATTACGAATTGTTTTTGCTGGATAGTTAAATGTGGAACTTTTCAGATTATTACGCTCTCTACTAAGCTGAACAATATACGGTCAATTTTATCTTTAGTCAGAAATCGAGGTTAAGGAACGTTTGGGAGAGGGCAGAACATCGCCTGTGTGTTCTCTAATTGTCTGCATTTTGAGTGTTTAAAGGGCTTCTGTTTGCTTATCTTATGTTGTTAGTATTTGTTCCACTAATTCTTAACCGCCGCACAGTAGTAGAAGCAGACTAGGACTTTAAGCTCTCCAAATTAAACCCTACTAGCCTTGCTGGTAATTCGTTCTTTCTAAATTATTATATGTTGTTGTTCAATAGTTTAGATTTTAGTAGAAGCCAGGAAAGGTAAGTAATTGTTTAGGGTTGCAATGTATGTACCACTTATTATGACCATTAGATGTACGAGAGATTTAAAACATTCTTTTAACTATGTAGCTATCTGGTGGTTATGGGGTGGGATAGCTTGCATAATTTCTTCGGGAAAGGAAACCCTTAATGGAATCAATAATGATGAATATTCTTATGTGCACATATATCTCATGTCATTGATGGACTGAGTTGTGAACAAGAAATATATGTGGCTGGATGATTTAGGGCATGGCTTCCATTATACTATGCTCCACCTTTTTGACAGTTCTAGCATACTATTGCACCATCTTCGATCAATAATCCAAGCGATGTTTGCTTTCATGTTTCTCATGGAAGTTCAGTATCTTGCCAAGAAAAAGAAAAAAAAGGTAAAAGAGGGGAATCTTGTATTCCAAAAATTGGGTTTAATTTATTAGCGTGTCACGGGATAGTGAGAGATAGGACGAGGATGTGGCATTCTTTGGTTTTCCTGATCGTTTTGATTTCTCAATTCATTTTTACTGCCCTACTAGTTACCCTTTCAATTTATGGAATAAAATGTTGGTCTTCGTAATGCAATACTCGTACTGTAGCGAAAATGAAGAAACAATCTTGGTAACCTGGCTTATTGCATTTATCCCACCTTTTTTTTTATTAAAATACCATGTATTCACAATGAAAATAAAGACAACAACCTAGAATCCAGGGGTAGAGGAAATGCCATCCACAGCACGCTAATACATGACCTTCTGATCTAGGTTGATCTAAAATACTGTGTGGTTGCATTACAGAACAATTTTTTTGTGTATGGGCACTCTTAAAAGAGACTGTATGAAAAACAAAATTACTAAAGTTATGTAAGGATTTCTCCGTGGGAAAAGATTATCTGGTTTCTAACCAAACGAGCCACAGAAAAGCTCTAATAGAAAACTTCCAAAGGGCTCTATCTTTTCCTTTCAGCCACCAGCCTGGACAAGCTTCGTGCATTCAAGAAAGCAGACTGTAAATTGCATTTATCCCCTATTTAACCCTTATATGGGCAAAAGGGCACCACGTACACCAATTGGGCTACAAATCATGGTGAATTCCTTCCCACAACAAAATCTGTTAAGGATATACTTTATGGCTTTGCATCAGATGCGGTTGTTAGTTGTCAATAATCTTTTGCTGGTGTCTTCTGCCTCCATGAATTATTTAGATGTCTGTCCCTAGGCTGTAGGTAGGATCAACCCCAACCTCAAAAGCCATGCCTTCTTGGTCCCAGTTTAGTGGGTTTCCTATCATTTTCATTCTTAGAATTTTCATCCATCTTTTCTAAGATGAGCAAAGCTCTACAGACAGGTAAGTCCGCAACAGGAATAACACTAGATACTTTATTGAGGGTATATCTTCTCTAAACTGTTCTGTTATATGTGTCCATCCAGGACTCTAAGCACGGTTATTTTTACAGGGAAAACCATTTCTCATTTTTAGGAACTTGTGTTTCTCTCTAATTATCTTGGCCATCCATTGCAGGTTTGCACCCAGCGCTCATGGAAACGTCCATATGGAGTTGGTCTGCTGGTAGGTGGTCTGGATGAGTCTGGCGCTCATCTTTACTACAACTGCCCGAGTGGGAATTACTTTGAATATCAAGCTTTTGCCATAGGATCCCGTTCACAGGCTGCAAAGACATACTTGGAAAGGAGGTTTGAGAACTTCAAGGACTCTTCTAGAGATGAGTTGATCAAAGATGCACTGATCGCTACCAGAGAAACCTTGCAAGGAGAAAAACTGACTTCCTCCATATGCACAATTGCCATTTTAGGAGTTGGAGAGCCTTTTCATATATTGGATAGGGAAACTGTTCAGAAGTTGATTGATGAATTTGAAATCGTTAAGGACGATGACATTCCTGCTGCGGATCAGGATATCGCCCCGGAGCAGGGTGATTCTGCTGCCCCTGAAGCAGCTGCAGGGACAGACCAAGGTAGTGCCCCGGATCAAGGCGTGGCGCCAATGGATATCTAAGGGGACACACCGTGAAGAGGTCGCCTCCCCTTCCCCCACTTCCTGGGTCTTGCTGTTAGGTTTGGTTCTTTAGTGCAGACATTTTGATACTTCTCTATTGTGGCCTCAGATTTCGATTTTACATTTATGAAGGTTGTATCAGACTGTTGAAAATGTGTTATGACAACTGAATTGTGTTTTTATTATATTATATATTCGGAGAAGAACAGTAAGCTGATCCACAACGGTCCTTGGACATTGGAATCACGTTAGTTTTGATTAAATTCGAGCTACAAATTTTATTGAATTTGGTATGAAGGGGAAAATCTGAAGTAGAGAGGAATTATCATTCAACTATATTCATCTTAGCATCTAAAGAAGAGTGGCCTTGCAAAATTGGTTTTTTTTAACTTTCTATTTTTGTGTGTTCAACCTACTAGCTAATTTAACCCTTGTAAAACTTTAAAATAGTACTGGTCTATATTTTTTTAATTCCATTTAAAGTACTTTAATAGCCTCTTAACGAGTAGGGGTGTTCAAAAAAGACCTGAAAAAATCGATCAATTCAATCCAATTCGTGCGGTTTGAGTTGGGTTGGGTTCAAATAAATGAAAATTTTATGAATTGGATTGGTTCATGGGTTCACCTAATATAATTCGAACCAACTCAAATTTATTACACTTTAAAATGTATATTTTTTATTACTTATAATATAATTATTTATACATATATTGATTTTAATTTTATTTAATTTCAATATTTTTTGAATAATTTATTCTCCAATAATTCTTGAAAGTAGTTTTTTTTGCAGAAATTTTCACTATATAAATTGAAATTGAGTTGTTAATTTTAATTTAATATATGAAAATAATTAAATTAGATTTTTATATATTTACGTTTGGCTTCTTTTTATAACAAAACTTTAAATAAATAATCTGATTAACCCGAACCAATCCAACCCAAATATTTCATGATTGGGTTGGGTTCATTTTTTAATAAGGGTTATTTGGATTGAAGAAATTTACAACTCGAACAATTCCCTATTAATGAGAATAAAAAGTGGGAATAGGAAATGATATTCTATCACCATGTTTAGTAAAGTTTTTAACCTTGAATATGAGAATATCTTATTCCAAAGTGTTTTATATTTCCATCCATGAAGGTTTTTCACAACCACCAAATAGATGTATTTTTTCCATTTCCAGTGGTTTTTTCTCTTACTTTTTCTCTTTTCATTTTATTTGTTTTTCTTCTTTGTTGATATTAGTTATTTTATTTCATTTTTATAAATATGTTTAAATTAAATTTATAGTTGACATATATAATTAATTTTATTAATAATAATGTTAGTATAATAATTTATTCTATTATTATGAATTAATATGAAAAATTATAATCTTTAAAAAATATATGAATAATCATAATTATATTTACTTAAATTTCTTTTTATTGGTAATATATATTAACATTGTAAATTATTTATTAAAATTATTAATTAATCTTTAAAAAATATTAATTAATTAACTAATAATGAAATAAGTTAATTATTTTCAGTTAAATAATCTTATACACTTGTACTTCTAGTTTTAATCTATAATTATAGTTATTTTTAGAAATTAAAATCATTGATGATTTAACATCAATTAGTTTATATCAACTTCTTTTGTAATATAAAGCTTATAATTCACATAAAACAATTAGTTAATTAACTCTTTAATTAACAAAACTATACGAATACTTAAATTAATCACCAATATTTTTAATAAAAATTGATAATATAAATGTACAATATAAAAAATTTAGATAATAAATATATTAAATTGAAAGGTGAGTGAATAAATTTAATTAAATTTAAATTGATTTAATAACTTAATGTAATAAAGATAGATTAACAAACAAAAATTAATTATTGAAATTAATTTTTATTAAATTTTATACTTTATAATTGCACAAAAAGTATAACAAATTCTCAGATATCTATAAAACCTTAAAACGGTATATATTTTTTCAACCAATTTCTAAAAATTTCAGACATCTATAAAACCTTAAACCAAACGGTCCTTAATTAGGTAGAGTAGTATATATTTGTATATTTTTTCAACCCATTTCTAAAAATTTTAAACTAAATCATTTTTTATACATAGTTGAAACTCAACCATAATTAATATTTGAAACAAAAAAATAATTTTTATGGACCAATATTTTTAAATACTAAATATTTATTTCACAATTATCCAATTGGACCATATGTATGTAATGTATCTATATCTATATATATGTATATGTAGTTTAAAAAGAATCCAGTTATATGCATAAATACATGCATAAATAAGCACAGGTAGGGACCAAAAAGTAGGCTGAAAATAGATGAAATCACATTAATGAAAAATAACTTTTTACATATTGTTGATGGAGACATAAGCCTGAGATTATCAAAGAGCTCCTCCAGCTAACTTCAAATAACTTAGCCCTTTTTCTTTTCCCAGAAATTTGAAAGAAAGTCCAGCCATCCCCCAGGGTTGAAGAAAGAGATGCTTGTTAAAAAGAGAAAATTGATGGCAATGAAAATAGATGGGGCAACAATGACATGAGAAAAATGATTGATCATTGAGGGATCTCAGGGAGAGGAAGCCCCTTGATCTGCAAATGCTTGTGCATCCATTGCCAATTTTCTGGGGTAACCTCACCCCCAAGGGCACGGATGACAGAACCGCCGCTGCACGATCCAAGTTGACAGCATTTCTCCAGAGACAACCCTTTCACTAAGCCGTACAAAAACCCGCTTGCAAACAAGTCGCCTGCTCCAGTGGCATCTGTCGCCTTTGATTCCCCTATTGCTGGAACTCGGACAATCTGATATATTGAGGTAAGTTATGCAACTTCATAACTAATGATCTACATGGTAATAATATATCAGAATTCAGTTTCACTCTTTGATCTCTTGAATTTTGCACGTCACTTTGGGCCAAACAAATAAATAAAAACATAACAAAACTAAACATTTCCTAGATGCAACCATAAACTCTTCCATCCTGCTGAAATGAATGAAAGAATACTATTAGGATCCTCCAAACAAGAAAAATACTCAAGAAGACAGAATAAACTCAAGAACAGTTCAATTATAGAAATATAGAAAAATGTATTGAAATATGCTATAGACTCACAAGCAAAATAACAAGATGGCAGCCTTTCGAGAGGGGTAGTCTCTCCCTAAATTCCCTAAAGAAAATTCCTTACAAAATACTTCTCACCTTTTCTCTCAACCCATTCCCTCTATTTATATCCAAAGGCTCTAACAAGCTCACTATCTAATTACCAAAATGCCCCTTCTAATAACTATCCTAATATTTACTAATAATCCTACAATTTAGGGGTCTTACAAACATAAAGGACAGACAAAAAAAACAAACCCCAAAAGAAGCCAAGCTAAAGAAAAGGGATCCAATCATGTGAGATCAACACTAACGGATAATTACAAAAGTCCTTGTACACTAAAGTCCAAAGGAAGGTATGGAATCTAACCAGGGACAAACTTCCTCCCTAAACTGCTCCACACCTCTAAACGCTAAATTGTTCCTCTCTCCCCAAAAATCCAAGGAACCTAGCTAAGGTAAAGCAGCCGTCTCCAGTCACCACATATACCAATCATAAGACGATCGATAAGATATTCTAATGTTCATAAAATCAGATCGTCACATGTTACCAAAAAGAGGAAAGATCAATCACTAACCTCTTTTCCATGCTTAGCGATACAGCCATTGGCACCTAATGTCACGACAGCCCATTGACAGTGCTTTGCAAGAAATTCTAGCGCAACTTCAGGATCAGCGTCTTTCTCACCCCTGCAAAGATTAAATTTAGTAACAGAAATTAGTGCAATCTACTGGACAATATTCTGCAAAAGAGTTGAAAAATCCTACAGCTGAGGTAGTGCAGATATTTAAATTTACAAATCAGGTGAGTTTGAAGAATAATGAGATTTAAAGCAACGGAAGTCACCCTATCAACTCTTTTGCTTCGTCTTCATTGGCAAAGCAAAGGTCAATATCCCCGGATTCCAGTAGCTGGAGAAGAGGTAATCTAAAATCTCGAACCATCTGACCAAATATAGGGATGTGAGCTACTTTGTTTACATTTCTTTTCAAATGATATAACAGCCTCTTCTCCTAAACTAAAATCACACAAATGCTAGAACTGAAGATGTCTAGGAATATGTACCTCAAAACTGGCCAAATCTAAGGACACAAAAACTTTCTCTTGTTTGGCCATCTTTACAGCCGCTTCAATAACCTCCATGTTAAATATACTATATCTCATTACAAGCCACTGCAATAAAGACATAGCAGTAATTAAGTCTACCAAAAGCCTCTCTATCCCAACTTCTTTCAAGTTAGATAATTGATCCAATATAAATTAGAATAAAATCAGTCGAAAATATTTTACATGACAGGAAAGACCGAAAGACATAATAATATATTCCCCTGATTTGTTTCCAGTTCTGGCCACTCTCATTTTCTTAGCACACGTCATACATGTTAAAAGAAAATAAAGATATGACTAAGCTAACCTTAGAGCCCTTAAAGTCATCTCTAGTCAGTTCATTGCCCTGAAAGATGACAAAACAAATAGATGGTCAGCATATTTAGTAATCAAAACTCATCTGTTTAACGCATCAAAGTACTAAACTGAGCAACTTATCCGAAACACATTCAGAAACTCACGCTCACCAACACAAACTCCCAATCGAAAAAGTAGTGTTACCTGAACTTTAACTGCACTTGAGAGACAGGGTCGCATTGTGCGATTGCCCAATGCATCAACCAGGCAAACACACTGCCGTACAATTTACAATACATTCTCAGAACTTTAAAAGACATAAACACAATGCAAATTTGGACACCCCTCCATGAAGGGAGTGAAGCAGACCTGAGCTGTGGGACCTTTAATCATCCTCAATCTTGAGAGATTGACCCCATTGGAGCTCATGTTAGAGACAAACAATTTTCCTTGCTCATCATCCCCATAGGCGCCAATAATTCCACAGCTGACTCCAAACCCTGCACTCAATCCTCGAATTGTGTTGGCAACACTTCCTCCAGCTATTGTCTTAACCGGAGTCAGATCATCATCAGGCGTGGAAAGTGTATAGGATTTCACCTCCCTCAGTATATTCTCAAGCTCTTCCATACCCACCTGAAAAAAAACACTCAAACAGACAAAATTCA
This sequence comes from Benincasa hispida, assembly GCF_027475165.1. Taxonomy (NCBI): domain Eukaryota; kingdom Viridiplantae; phylum Streptophyta; class Magnoliopsida; order Cucurbitales; family Cucurbitaceae; genus Benincasa; species Benincasa hispida. The sequence continues at coordinate 5,350,709 of NC_143481.1, forward strand.
GCACCTGGATACAAATAAAGAGGTGAAAAAAGAAACATGCTGGCTGTAGATGATGCCAAATTATAGAAAACCCACATACGAAAAAACCAATTAAGCAAACACACCTCGTAAAAGTGAGAAAACAAAAAAATAACAACACCCCGCAAAAATCAGATTGTATATTTGTGTCGCACATACAAAGACACTTCTAAACGCACACAGAACAGAGCACATAATCAATGAAAGATTTAAATAGGGAAAGAAGGAACAAAGACATCCCCAGAAGCAGAATCCATTCGCTCTAATCAAAGATCAATCAATAACAATTCTGATCTTAAAAAACAAAGGAACCCCAGAAGAGAACACACACAATTGAACGATTAGAACAAAATAAAAATAAAATAAAATGCGAAAGAAAAGATGTTTTACCGGCATTGAGCCACCGCGGTCGCCGGGAATTCGGTTAAGAAGAGAAGAATCGACACGGGAAACATGGTCGATGAGGGCAGCAGGTTGAAGTCCAAGAATAAGAGGGGCGGCTTCAGAATCATTGGCAGTGTGAAGCAAAGGCTCGGCTCCCATTTTCGTGGCTTAAGGCCCCCTTTTCTCTGCCCTTCTTTATAGAAGGGCTCAATGGGGAAGGGAATCTCTCAGCCATTGGACCAATCACTTCTTCAGAGAGTGAAAGATGAGAACCCCAATTCAATTATGACTCTCTTTCCCCAAATTGCCCTCATTCACTTCAACGAGTTTACCCCATTCCTATGCCCATTCTTGGAATTTTACTAGTATTTTTGGAATGACTTTTGATTAAGAAGATGATTTTTAAACCAAATAAATTTTTTATATGTACCCTCTAAAAATTAATAATCTAAAGTGGGTTTAGTTTATTTTAAATGATTAAGTGTGTTTTTTAAAAGAAATATTAACAAACACATAAATAAAAACTTAAAAAGGGGGTCTTTGATGATGAGTTGATATAATATATCAATCAAATGTTGGACCAAACTTTAAAAGTTAGTGGAGTTGAGTTGGTATATTTTACCAACACACCACAACTTTTCCTTTTTCAATGTTTTCCAATGGCCCCACCGGTTGGTCACTGTCGATGATTATCACTGCCACTCGGGGAATTAATTCTGTCATTCGATAATCATCTCCAATGACAACTCCAGCGACCAACTTTGATGACCAATTTTTTGCTCTGGCAACTACCTCCGATGACAATTGTGGTGACCCAACTCCAATAAACACCTTCGTGGGACCAACTCTGACGACCAATTTTGGACTCCCGTAACTACCTCCTACAACAAACTCCAATGACCTACTCAAACAACTATCTTTGTAGGCTCCGACAACCACCTGGTTACAAATTTCAACAAAAATCTTCGATGATTACCTTCAAGCGAGCAATTCTGATGGCCAACTTCGAACTTCAACAACCACCTCCGATGATAAAAAATCTGACAACTAATTCCAATATCACCTTTATGTAACCAACTTCGAGCTTTAACAACCACTACCAACTACAAACTCTGATGAAAATCATATTCAATGATCAACTTCGACAATCATCTTCGCACGACCAACTTCTGGCTTTGAAAACTACCTCTGACGACAAAACTCTGGCGACCAACTCTAATACCAACTTCATGCTCCGACAACCACCTCTAACTAGAAATTCTAGTGAAAATCATCTTCAATAATCAAAGTCGCCATTCAATAATCAAAGTCGCCATTCAATTTTGACTATTATAAGACCGAAGACTGTTAAAATATATTGTAGGGTTGTTGAATATATAAATAATATATTTTGTATACATTAAGTGCAATATTTATACATAAAAATTTGTAAAATATACTTTTATTTAATTGAATTCACATATTAAATGAATATTGATAATATTTGAAAAAGTATGTTTGTAGAAAAATATAAAATAAAGATTTATTCCTTGAATATTTTTGGCAATAAATAGTGAGAAATGAGGATTGTACTATGTTGATCCTCCGAATTTGGAGTAACTTAAAGCTGATGTTTAAAGAAATATGATAGTTTTCCATTGGCTACTAACATTATGAAGGAGATTCTATTAAAAAAATTATGATAAAATAAAAATATAGAGAAGAAGAAGAAAAAGAAGAAGAAATTAATGGAGAAAAATTAGGATTTTTTTTAATTTCTCTTTAATTTTTCATTTTATTTAACTATATTTATGTGAGAATGTAATGAATTAATTGTTGTTCATTATCCAAAATAAATAAATAAAAACTTTAAAAATTAAAAGAAAAAAATTGCAATCCATATTTTATTCAACAAAAAGATTGGTAAAATTATTGAATAAAAAGTTTTAAAAATAATAATAATAAACAATATTATTTAGAATTTCAAAAACTGCACTAGATCCTTAAATATTTAAACTCAATTTTGTACGACCAAATAACTATGTACCTAAATATAGATATATGAACCCCACATACATATGAACTCTATACATCATATCTCAACTCAGCATCTAAATAGTCCCGATTTTTTTTTATTAATTCAAAACTTATTTTTGGATATTATATGATTATATCTCTGAACAATTCCTTATTTTTTTTAATTATTTTTTACTACTACTCTTTTAAAATAAATGTTTTTTTATTGTTTAGTATTATTAAAAAGCTACACTAAACACAATTCTAATTAATAATTTTCTTAAAGATAATTATAGAAAATTTAATTTTGTATAAAAAAAAATATTTTTCAAAATCATTTCAAACCAACTATATTTATAAATATATATATATTTCTTTTATATTGATTAAAAAAAGTTTCTTCCAATTATACAACCACTGTACTATAATGTTTTTCTTAATATTATTTTAATATATATAATGTTTACCGTACCATTAAAGGTTTAGAATTTTAAAAAGATTAGACCTTTGTATGGGTACTTCCAAAGTTGAATTTTGAGTGATTTATTGGTCTAACTTTTAGAAAATTTATAATTTAGTATTGAAATAGAGTATTGATGATGTTATTTACGTTAGATTATGATTGGAATTCAAATTTTATGTTTAAAATGGATCCATACAAGAAAAAAAAATATTGTTTTCTTATTATTGTTTAATTATAAATTAAATAACAAAAGACTTCAACTCACAGTAAATACATATTTTATTTTGAGTTACACTAATTTATCATTTCAAATATTATATAATCTATTTTTTTTATGAGTACAAACACATAATTTATCCCCGATTAAAGTTCAACTACAATGAAATTCGATAGAAACATTTGAAGAAAATATTTTTTAAGAGGTATTGTAATTAAAGTGTGGGGTAGAAGAATCGAATCTCAAAGGTTGATAGTATTGATTTTTTATCATAAATTTCGAAATGTTATATATTTTGTTTAATTAAAAAAGTAAATCAATTAAAATAGAAGCATTAAAGTTATGCTTATTTGGGCCGAACATATTTGTTTTTTTTGTTTTGATAAATTAGACAAATGTAATAAATAATCATAGAATTTGATAATAGGGTCATAAAGAATTGGGGTGGGCCGTATAGATCCATCGAAGCCAATGGTAGTTTTAAATTATTATTCTTCCGGCGGATTTAATGATAATTGCCTCGGGGGCCCTTTTCATTTTTAATTAATAAAAATAAAATTACTAAGTTTAGAAAAATAGTTGTTCTTTCAAAATTTAAGATCTAAGATAATCTTTCTTAATTTTTTTTTGAGTTAACAATATGTAAAGAAGATTGATATTTGGAGTTAAAATATCATTTTAGTTTGTATGTGAATATATTTTTATATTTTATACTAAAAATCCTATGGATAACAAAAAAAGATTTTAAAATTTCAACAATATATTAACCTTGGGGACTAAATTTTAAATTGATTGAAAATATATGAACTAAATTTGAACAAAATTTAAAATATAGGGACCACGTAATATTTTAACATTTTTTTTAAGACTTATTAAGATACCGTGAAAGGAATTAGAGGTTACAAGTCTCACATGATATTTGTTTGAACAATGTCTAAAGAGGGTTTAAATTGATAGAACTATGAAAACTTATGACTTAAATTAGTATTGGCAACGGGGACGAGGTGGGACGGAGAGGGGTTCCCCATCCCCATCCCCGTCTTCGATGGGGGAATTTACTCCAATCTCCGCCATTTGAAGGTGGAGACAGAGCCGGGATTCCTGAAACTAGGTAAAAAGTTAAATGCCTAATATATATATACATATATAGAAAAATATATTTAAAAATCTAATCGGGGCGGGGATGGGGAGGCCGGCCAAATTGGGGACGGGGCGAGACCTCATGGAAAATTTTGTCAATCCTAACTTAAATTGATACAATAATTAATTTCAGCTTATTTGATTCAACTCCAAACTTTAAGGTATAAATTGATTTTCTTCCCTATATATTATATCAAAGTCCGCTAAATGATTTATAAATTAGAAAAAAAAAATGAAATTGGATAACGATAAAATTTAGAGAGACCTTGAAAGGTTTGAAAGCTAAGATCACATTTAATAACTATTTGGTTTTTAATATGAAACCTATAAGCACTCCAACCTCTAATTTTTTTATTTATTATCTACTTTCTTCCAATGTTTTAAAAAACTAAGTTAAGTTTTGAAAATTTTTTTAAAAAATATTTTTAAAAGTTTATTTTTGCTTTTGAATTTTGACTAAGAATGTAATTATTTTACTTAAAAATATGAAAATATTTAAAAAAAATAAGATAAGATAGACTTAATTTTCAAAAACCAAATACTTATTAGACAAGACCTAACATATTATAAAACATTAATGAGAGTCTAATAGGAGATTGAAATAAACATAACTAAATTAGTTAAGTTATTATATCATATCAGAGTTTTGAATCTCATCTCTCTACCCACATGTAGTTTACTAAAAAAAACTATATAACTTCAAAATTGTTGATTTTAAATATTATTTAAAGGTTGTTTTTATTGCCATTTTTTGTGAGATAGTTTTTCTTGCCATCTAAAGTATGATTCAAATGCATTTGTTTAATGATCTAAGCATGTGTGTGGTATCACGCCTAAGAAAACAAGACAAAACACTTTTTGACTAGCTTCATACTATTATTGCTCCCATGTTTTTCTTTAATGTATTTAAATCTCTAAAATTTATTATCAATAAGTAGGGACCTATTTGATGATTATTACTATTTTCTAATTCATAATTATTTATTGAACTTCTAAGAAAAAAACCATACCAATAAATATTCAACTAAACTTATTTTCACATTAATCATTTTCTTTTCAACCGTTAAAGTTTATACTTTATTTTCATTTCTAATAAAGCAAGTAAAGAAATACTTATGTTAAATAATCAGAAAAATAGAAAATTAATGATAGGCTTTTTTTAAAAATAAAAATAAAAATAAAAAATAAAAATAAAAATAAAAGGTTCATGAATGAAAGTAAATTTCTTTTGAAGTTGAAATACCAAAATAGAACAACTAAGAAGTTTAGAAACAAAAGATCAAAATATAATTACTCAGGCTTATTTGGTAATCATTTGGTTTTTTATTTTTGTTTTTAAAAATTAAATCTATAGACATTACTTCCACCTCCAAAATTCTTCATTTGGTATCTATTTCTTTTTCCAATGATTTAAAAAACTAAGCTAAATTTTGAAAACTAAAAAAAAGTAGCTCGTAAAAACTTGTTTGTTTTTGGAATTTGGCCAATAATTTAACAATTCTACTTTAAATGAAAATCATTGTACAAGAAATGAGGAGGAATTAGACTTAATTTTAGAAAACCAAAAACTAAAACTGGTTAACAAACAGAACTTCAAAGTAAGTAAATTTGAGTAAGATTTAAATGCCTAATGTGAGCACATGCCAAGTTAAAATTTATCTATTTTCATTTAAGATTAGAAATTAGTTAAAATTTTGAATGAAAGCGGACACCCTAAAACAAGGCGAATGCATTATTCAAGTCTCAATTTCCAGACCTACTATCTTTAAGTCTTAATATAATAATTTTTTTTTATGTCAAAGTTAATTTTAAAACGTCAATAAAAGTTGAGGACAATATTATAATTTTTGGGAGAAACGAATCCATATTTTAACTTATCCAAAATGGGAAGAATAGTCAAAGGGTTTGGAAGATTTGGCATCTTTGCTTTCGGCAAAAAGTATGGCTGTGGGCTACGTGTTCTCTTCCTTTGTATGAAATCATTGCTTCCAATTTCAATCATTTTGTGAAAGCTTCGTCCACTCTGCAACGATGGCAGAAATAGAGGAATCATAGTCATACCAAAAACCAAGTCCAACAATTTTGGATTCCTATATGTAAAATGCCCCTTCCCTTTTCTTTTGGTGTGCCGATATAATGTAGTTGCTACTTGTTTCATGCATGAGTGGAGAATTTTTCTTTAAAAAAAATATTTAGTGGTTTATGATGATTGGTTAAGTTTCGTTGAATAATCATTTTAGTCGTTTTTTTTTTAATAACATCGGTTTAATAGAGAATCTGAAAGTAAAAATTTGAAAATCAGAAATTAAATACAAACATAGTATATTTCATGTTAAAAATATGTGTTTGGTAGCAAAATTCAGAAATTGAGTTATAATTTAGACAATAGTAAATTAGTTGTAGTTACCCACTAAATATTAGTTGACAATAAATTATCATTAATTTATTTAGGAACATGTTTACTATTAAAAAATTTACAATTATTGTTTTGTAATATTATATAATTTATAAGAAAAATTGAAATTTTAGGTCTTATGGTTTATCAATAGAATTGACCTTATATGGTTTGATGAATGTTTCATGATAAATAGTCTCTATATTAGAGATTATTTAGAAGGATTTAACAAACCATAGGGACCATATATGAAGCTATATCAAATTATAGGAACTAAATTCTAAATTTTAAAATCATATGAACTTAACTTTTTAACTTTATCTAAATCATAGGGGGATCAAACTTGAAACTAACCTAATTTAAACTATAATATATTACATAATACATATTCTAATTTTTAAAAAAATTATATTTATAATATAACATACTAAATTTCTAATTGTTTTTATCTTTATTTAATATAATTCTACCTTTTAAATTTTAGAATTCAAATTTTGAATACAAAGAAAACATAAAGATGTTTTCAGAATTTATCCAGTTTGAATCACAAAATCTAAAAACAGTTTTTAGAAATGGTATTTGAATTGTTTACTAAATATATATTTACTGAATTCCATGAATCTAAAAACATAAAACAAAATCTAAATTGCGAATCTAACGAGTTCATAATTTTTTTATTTTGCTATTTACTTTTTATTTATTATATATATATATATAGGGATTATTAAGATTATATAAATTTTTAAATTTATATTCAAAAGTTATCATGAAGTATTGACGGTCTGATTAAATAATTACTTCACATAGGGCACCTCAAATCACGCCAATATCATACAAAACATTTGGCTTTTCAAAGATTCGAAGGTTTTCTTTTTAAAAATCTTTATGATTTGAACAAAAATCTGATCCACTCGTATTTTAATCTTTGAGATACCCAGACAAACTAAAGTTTTGAGTGGAATCGTTTGATTGCATATATTATGGGATTTATAAAATAAAGTTAGAGAAATTGCCTAAAATAGGCATTTTTAGTTTTTACATTACAAAAAATAGTACACTTCTAAAAAATTCATTAAAAAAGTTTATCTTTGGACATCGGCTTCGAAATTGAATTTAAAACATTAAGAATTCAAATTATCCAATCTATCGAAAGGATGAAAATACTCCTACTTAAAAAAAAAATTCATATAAACGGAAACCATTCCATTTGTCACTTCGGTCGAGATCTCCCTGCATTTAATTTGAAATTTTCTTTATCTCTTATTTGCATCCTTCGTTATTGTAGAGGTATTCCACTATTTCATTTGTTTAGTCCAAGGATAAAAATATAGTTATCCATATAAATATCGGTAACTCAAAATTACAGATATTTAAATATCGATGAATATTCCAAGAAAAATCACGAATATCACGAAACTTTATAAAAGTATTTTGAATTTTTTAGACAAATTTTAGAACAAACTTATTTAAGTAATAAATTATGACTTTAAAAATATAAATCAATAATTAGAAATCAAATATGATTGGTAATAAAATAATAGATAATAGTGAACACCAAAAAATTATTATGAACTGAATATTTTATTAATAAAGTCGATGTTATACAAAATGAATGTCAGATGTTGTACTAATACAAATAAACTTTAATAATTTGTAAACTAAAATTTGGATCAACAAGTATTTGATTCATAATTCAACAATAACAAGATGTTTTTGGGATATTCCAACATCGATAATTTAAAATGTTATTTTATATTTAAAAAGGGCCCAAAATATAAATTATATTATAGAGTATAAACACAAATGGTAAGTAAATTAAAGAAAAATAGGGAAGATAACAATAAATTAGATTTATTTTAAAAATATCAATTATATAACGATGAATAAAATGAAAATTAAACAGGAAATAGAAAGAATATTGAGAGAAATTATATAATAATTTATAAAAAGAAAGTTAAAACATGAAATAGAAAATATCTCAAAGTTGTATAAGAAAAAAGATCTTCAGAGAATAAAAAGGGAAAAAAAGAGAGAGAGAGAAGTGAGATGTAATGAAAAAAATCTTGAAAATATATAAGCAAAATAGTGACCTAAATAAGGCCCAAGCATTGAAGGAATGGAAAATTATCAATGACCAACCATGCAATTTCGAACTAATTTAAGAAAGAACGAAAAATATTGTTTTTTTCAAAAAGGAAAAATATCGGTGATATTATCAATATATAAGTGGAATATCGACAATATCGCTGATATTTCGATGATTTATAGTAAAAATGATTTTACCCTTGGTTTTTTTTTTTTTTTTTAGTGAAATATTGGCGATATTTCACAATTTTTTCATCATTGGTTTAGTCTATGGGTTCATCTTAAATTAGTGTTTGTTTAGGGTTTTAAAGTCTATCTAAGATATATGAGAAATTTGGGTTGTATATTTTTTCTTTCAATATTTGGACCTTTTTTTGTGTATCATGCCTGTATTTGATAATTTTCTAAATACGTCATCCTACCTCAAGGAAAATATGTTTGAATCTTGGTCGAAATTGGATGAAATGTGTCTCAAGATTGGGTGGACTATTAAGTTGTGGGCATTCTGTATGTGATCTGGGGATAAATGTGGCCCAAGATCTTCTCCAAGATCTTATACAGAATGGGACTAAAATCCTAATCTCGTGACATGCTAGTGTAAATGACTGAGTTCTTCATAATTAGTACACAATCTCAAGTAAGTTTTATACCAAGATTTAAGGCACTCCCAATATAATGCTTCTGTTTTGTTGTTGTTTTACCTAATTGATTGTTGAGTTATATTTCTGGTTTGCGGTCTATGTGATAGATGGCATTGGTACCTAAGATCCATACTTCTGACTATTTTTGAGCAAATTTGATTTGTTGTTTTTATCTAGCGAAAACAATCTCGAATATTAAGAACAAGTTAATGCCTAGGCAATTGTACATGTGTTAGGCAGACTGTTTTTGGTCATTTTTTGGATATTAAGTTAGTTTTTAATAGGTCTTTGTGTCATTATATTCTTTTGAGGGAGGTTCATGAGGATAGGGAAAATGTCATTAGCTTTAAGTTACTGGGGAAGAATGTTTTTTTACGAGGGGGAGGAGTTGGATATAATGATGGGTTTAAGATATAGGCCCAGACATGTAGTTGAGTTTGATCAGGATAAAGCTCTTAGACTTAGGAAGTTGTACTTAGGTGATAGGTCCAACATGAATGGGATTGAGTTGGACAATGATTTTTTGGATAATGAATTCGATAGCAATGAGGATGCAGTGAAGTTGGCCATATTTTATTTCATCTAGTTGGCTATAATGGGAAGGAAAAGAAAGAAACACATGAACTAGACCATGTTGGGGTTGATTGATATACCAGAGGATTTTTATAGCTATGATTGGGGCGACATGATATTTACGAAAACTCTGAGTAGCTTACAAGGTGCACTTAAAGGGAAGGTTGCAATGTACAAGAAGAAGCTTGCGAATAGTAAGTCGCCTAAGTCATACAGCTTATACAGATTTTCGTTTGCTTTCCAGGTTCGTTAGTTTCATTTAATCATAATTGTTATTGGTACTTCGACTTTATCTTGCACTAACAGGTAGTTTTTTTTTTTTTTTTTTTAATTGGTAGGTTTGGGCATACGAGTTTCGTCCCTAAGCAGACGAGTGGTGAATAGGGTTTTCGCCAATGCAATACCACACATCATGCGATGGAGTTGAACGTATTCACCTGGAACAAAGGTGATTGAGACACGGGTTTTTGGGTCTTAAGTGATAAGTCATTCTTCATTAAGTTTTATATGATGGTATGAGGTTTAGAGTTCATGGGTTTTGGGTTTAGAGGGGTTTAGGGAGTTTACAGTTTAGGGTTTAGGATTTAGGGTTTAGGGTTCTAACTTTTTTCTTATTGCTTACATTCAAGCTCGTACAAATGACGTCGTTCCAACTGAGGAGGAGGAGGCCTACTTTGGTTATGTTGGGTTGTATGTCCTAAAACTCGCAATTTGTAAAATTAAACTTATTCTATTTTTCAATAAAGATGTTATTTGACATTTATTCAATAAAGTTGTTGCTGAATATGTAGATTACATTTGTAAAGACTAAATCCAATAAACTAAGATCCATGACCATTATATGAATACTTGAACTTTATGTGAGACATAAAGATGGATCAAGTTTGAGTAAATAACCAAAATGATCTATAGTATATGAATAAGGTTAGGTACCTTATTCTGGTAACACTATTGGATTTGGCCCACTTTGTAGTTGTTACAATTTGTTGTAAGGTGCTACAAACGAGGTGATCCTGATTCGTTCATGTACTGACTTGAGGAGTGGGGGCATCCTATGCAATGAGGCATAAGATCGGACCAAGAAATAAGTCACTCTTACTTTATAACACCGTTTACTATTTAAGACTGACCATTTCGCATAGATGACCTAGATAACTCGATCTTAATCCTGAACTAACTATGAACTCTTGTTTATTCGGGATAATGCTTAGATTTGCATAGGTGAGGGTTGGCTCAACAACAACGGCTCAATAAGCCTTTCATTTCAGGGATAAGACCGGGTAGATAGCTAAGAATATAGGGTGCAAGATGGAATTTATACCTACCCGATTTAGGGATAGGAGAAAGGTCGTTCTCTTAAGTGTTGAATACAGATCTTGAATAAGGGGCCTCACTCTCTCATTGGCTCGAGAGGGATCAGTGAGTGACTAGATCACAAATCATTTGTTCATTAGAGGATAAGTGGAATTTAAGGAGTAAGATGTAATTTTGGGGGTAACACAACATTTGACCCAGCTGTTATTACGAACAACCTGGGAAGAGTCGACTTACTAACTATAGTTAAATCAAGTGGACATAAACATATCTACAGTGAGGAGAGCGCAACTATCGAGCTATAATGGTGTGACTCAGTATTTAACGAATATTGATTAATTTGGTCTAAAGAGTTTAGCCAATTAATCTCAAATCGTTGGAGCTCATAATCTGTAGGTCCATAAGGTCCGACTAGCTTGTAAAACATGAACATTTTGGATTAGTAAATTGAGTGAATTTGAAATGATTGCAATTTAAAGTATTCGAATTGAATTTCATTTTGAAATGTTCAAATTGAATTTAGGGTTTTCAATTTGAAGTGATCAAATTACAATTAGAATTTGAATAATTATATTCAATATAATTAAACGTTTAATTTATCAAAGTTAAATGAAATTGGAGAGTTTATAATATTTAAATATTAATTGCATGAATAGGATTCATGTTTAAAATTAGGTGTTTGATTAATTTAATATTTGATATTAAATTATTTTTAATTAATTAAAATCAAATTAATTTTCATTTTTTAATTCAATTTGAGAAATTGAATGTTGAAATTTTGAATTAATTAAAATTAAAATTCAATTTGAAAATTAAGCATTATAGTGGAGATTTCCAATGTTTTGAAATCTTGAAGTGTTTTGACAATATACTTACACCTAGCCCACTTTCATTATCAATTTGAAGTGGCATCAACATCTTCACGGCATGTATGGAGCATATACATAAAAACTCTTCAATTTTTCTGAAAAAAGAGAGACAGTTGCTGGAAAAAGTTTTTCTGCAGAAAAGGTTCTTCCACACACAAAACCCTTACCAAATTCCTTCACAATTCACACTCAATCTTGAGTTCCACCACTCAAATTTAAGGTTGAGAATAGTAGAGAAGACCTCTTGATGGCTCACGGAGGATTTGAAGCTGAGATTTCGTGAAAAGTAGCTTGGATTTGGAGGATTCTTCGAAGGTTTGTCTTCTTGAAATCCTTTTATGTGAAAATCTATTTTGCATGCTTTTTATAACTCAAATTAAATGTAATTAGGGTGCTTATTGATTCTGATTGCTTTTGTTGCATGTTTCTTTCGTATCAGGTTGTACGTTGGACCTTCCGACAGCGGATGGGTATGTAGTGCCTCCCCCTTTTCTATCAGAGAATGTGGTTCATAGTCCAATTGAGGATGGGGGTCAAGAACGCGTTGATGGATTCACGACAGATGATGATACTAGACGGGTGGTTGCTTTATAGATTCTGATCCACATGTGAGTGAGCTGCCTGTAGTACTCCCTCAGGTGTACCACCCAAGATAGTTCCACCAGTGAGGACCACAACTAGTGGATCGTGGATAACATGTGAGTGTAGTCAACATTTACAACGTTTGAAGGGGAAGTTGGATCGTATGGAGTCCTCCTTTATGGCTGAGATGAGGCCATAAAGGAAATGTTGATGCTGATTATGAAGGTATGTTACATAAAATAATGTTTAATTGTGTAGTTATTTGCTTTATATTATTTCATTTACATTATTTCTAGGGTAAGTCTGTCGTATCGAAATGGTATTACGTTGTTGGAGCTGGTTCGTCATTTCAAGAACCACTTGCCCGTGACCTAGCTATTGACGATCCACCCATTGATGAGCCATGTGGTGAAGATCCACCTGTTGAGGATGCCACTTGTACTGATAATATGCTTGCTGTTAATCAGATCAAGTTGGGTGAGGACATAGATGATGGATAAGTTGTTGTCCCCATAGAGATATCATGGGAGAGGGAAGGAGGAGTGCACACAACGATATGGCTGGTCCATCAGTTGTTATTCTGAATGAGCTAAAGGACAAGGTATGCTATTATGCATTCGGGGTTTAGAGTAATTTTGTGATACGGTTTAGAGTGATTCCTTAATAATATTTCAGTGAATGCATCCTTTGGACTTTGACAGCGATATAATTTCATTGTCCCAGTCTTCAAAGGTAGTCTGTAAGGAAAGGACCACGAGGAAGAGGCCGGTTCCATGGAAGCACCATAGTCTAATTATTGATCAACCCATCGGAAAAAAGGAGGAAGAAAAAGGTGAAACCATATGATTTGATGTCTAAGATCTCGGCCAAAGTTTGAGAAGCAGTTCTTTGAGTATCTTGGAGACCTTAGGCGGGTCAATGAGGCTCAGAGAATTGTTTGGAGCGCATGGAAGTTGTTGTGGTTCATGAACTTATTAATGTCGGACACAACTTATCGACGACAATGTAAATAAACTTTCATTTAATGCATAATTCTGGCATGTTTCAGTTGACAAATAATTTTTTTCTTGCAGACAATCAACACTTTATTTTTGTTCACTCATAAGAAGTTAATGGACAATGTCGATCCAGCCCATTTAAAGAAGAAGTTTATTACGACCGACAGAACTGTCTCGGTGAGTATGTGTACTTACAAAATATGTATATGTATTGTTCAATAAGTGTAAAAACTCTCTCTAATTATTGGTATGCAAAATTTCGAAGACGTAGCCCAAAAGATTAAAAGGGGCACTAGTGTCACACCCTTCCCAGACTACCCTCATAATCCGAGAAGAGATGTGAAGACAGCAGTTGCCAACCCTTTTATGACAACTACTGCCCAACATACTCCTATAAATCTGTGTCCTTCGCATCTGTTTCACCTGTTTAGTAGTTCATAATTTATTCTAACACACAATCTCAACAACATTTTAAAGCATATTGATTACTATTAACCAAAATATCAATTTCGACATGCATAACAGTTCCAACGAACTAAGTATATTACAATCACTATTCGACACAAGCCTACCCTATTCCCCATGACATGAGCATAAAGACTAGATTAATAAAACATGATGAGCCACCTAAGCTTCAATTTTCTGAGGGTTTAGGAAGTGATTGACTGGAAGAACTGCTAGGCCTCGAGACGTTGACCACTGCTTGGGGAGGAAAACAATAAAAGAGTGAGCTAGAAGCTCAATAAATGATTTCTTTTAAGAAAACATGCTTCCATAACTCATAGTTTAAACAACTTAATAATAAAATATTCTCATTAGCATACCAGGGTTTAGAAATCACAATTAGGAAATAAAGAAAACATAACATGAAAACCCTGGTTTAAAACTCATCAACAAGTCCTGTAAAATTCCTCTACTCTCTTGCTTTAACGTGTGGGAGAGCCCTTTTGCTCAATCTATACTAATAATAAGAGTCTTTGGTTAACGCCTTAGCTTCCTCTCAAGCTTACCTTATTATTCAAAATTGTTGGGATTGATACCCTAAACTATCGTTGGGTCCTGTATTTGTCAACACTGTATTGAACAAACGCTTGTGATGTAATAATATATGATATTTTTCTTCACTATTGTCTATGAAACATGAGATGTTTTAATTGCTTTACCACAAACCAATAAACTAAGATCTCTGGTTGTCATTGTAACTTAAGCATGTATGTGGAGACATACAGGTGGATCATGTCTTAAGTGATAACCAAAATGGTCTGTAGTATATGGATAAAGGAGGGAAAACTTATTCTAGTAATCTACGGATATGGCCCGCTTTGTAGAATAGTTACAAGTGTTGTGACTTGCTACAGATGTTTTGATCCTGATCATTCATGTGGAGACATACGAGCGGGGGCATCCTATACAAAAGAGTTTATGTTCGTTGCTTTTGTGATTCGAGCTAGGAATGTATTGTATAAAATAATTTGGAAAAATAAGTATGAATGATGCGTTGATGCGTTGATGTATTCGTAACGCGTTGGTGCGTTAGAGATGTGCAACAGAACGCATGACACTTCTCTATTGACGTTCAAGTTTTCCTAAATAGGATCCAAGTATAAATCCAATTTAGGTTCCTGGAAAGTCCAAGGTCGAACACAGACCTTGCGTTGTAATTGTTGTAGGGATATCCTAGATGTACGGAGAAATGCGTTATTTACACTAAGGTGTTGTGTGTGTGCAAGAAGATACAAAAGGGTTGAGTAGAAAATGATGAGTCGTATGGAAATGGATTTTTAATGCAAATGGTATGCGTCGATCTAAGTTGAATGTACACAAACTAGAATGTGATGTGAATGAGATGATTTGTTTATCTTTGTTTATGCGTTAGACTATATTCGACACTTCTCAATACGAATAACATACAATGCCTATCTCTAGGATGTATGCGTCAAACACAGGATGCAATAAAACACCAGTAAGCCTATCTCTAGATATATTATGCGTTCTAACTCGATGCTGGCTTATTTATTCTCTCAAATAGTTTAAGCTAAAGATGCTCTTACCAATTGATTTAGTGGCTTAAGCGTTTGAAATGGAATTTTACATGAAGTATAGATGCATCCAACATAAACAAGAAATAAACAATGGCAAAGTGTGATAGATTAAATATGTGAATTTATAAAGAAGCAGATTGTCTTTACAAAAGTAATACTTAATCAGATGAAAGGATGAAAGCGATAAATAAGATAAAATGAATTGAGTCAAGCCGCAGAGTACAATCTCTTATCCTCTTTGGCTCAATTCTAGTTGTGTACAACCACTTGTGTAAGATTTGGACAAAGTGTCTCTCTAGAGCTCGACTTCCTCCACTCCTTAATAGGCAGTGATGGTGGTTCTCTTCCCTCTTGCTCTTCTCGGCACCACAGCACAACTCTAAAGATCTAAAACTAAGACTAAGCTAACATTAAGACTAAAACTAAGAGTGAGAACTTGGAATTTCTGAACTTCGAACTCTTGAGGGATTTCTTCTATTTATAGGCGTTGGTCTTCTCCAGCTTGATGATGGGAAACATTAAATCCATGTCCTGGTCAGCTGCCTGACACTCAGATGCTTTTCAGACGCCGCCTGCTGCAGGTGCTCATCCTTGTAAGTGGTGATTTGACACAAACAGCCTGAATCAATAAATCTTCCTTGCGTTGAATCCCTCCAACGCATGGCCCATGTGTTAGACTTTGCCTACAACACTTCTTAATCATGCGTTAGCCTCTTTTTGAAATCCTGCAATATAATGTGCTAGTGTCGCAGTACTTTAGTAATAAACATTCTTTTGCATGAGTTTGCTAATGTTTGAATAATTCCATGCATTTCTTCTAAAAATGATGAGATTTTATCATTAAAAACCTTAATTGTTCCAACTTAATAGTCACAATAACTTGTATTTCTACAAGTTATCACCATCCTTAAATTTGAACAATGCTTATCCTTAAGCATTCCATAAATAATTCTTTGTTATCTCCCTTGTCTTTAGTGTCCAGTGTTCGCCTCTCATCATATTCAATTATAAGCTTGAGACAAGAGTTTGGAAAATGTAACACAGGTTGATCCTTTTCTAAAAGGAATAATGTTTTATTTCAGGTGCTGCAAGCTTTTTGTCAATATTCCCCTTTTTTTCTAAACCAGCAATGTGTTAAATGCTTTCTAAAATAGATGCCGGTTAAAAAAGAAAGTATGAATTTTCGATTACCCATGCATTATTCCAGGTGTCCCACTTTCGTTTTGGTTTGCCCCCATGGGTGTCATGCGAGCATCCAACTACGGGTGAGAGCCCTTCACAACTAAACTCTATCTAATATTCATGCATTTTAAGATATAACTTCTTTAAACTAAATAGAGGAGTTTTTGGGACGCATTGGTCTAGGAGACTTAACTTCGTTTTGGTTTGCCCCCACGGGTGTCATGCGAGCATCCAACTATGGCTAAGTGCCTATTCCAACTTTTTAACTCATGCCACTTTGAGGTTTTCCTTTTAGAGTAATGACAGAGGAGTTGCGTTTAACATTTTGATATTTTGTTCCCTTTCTTTTTTATGTACTCGATTAATGCATCTTAACTCGGATTTTTCTCATCCCCAAATTTGGAGATCAGCTAAATCCTCATTAATAAAAAATAAACAAAATTTCGAAAAGGCTTTGAGAGTTTCGAAAGGAGTTTTGATTCAAGGCTTGCATGCATTAGAAAGAAAACATGTAGTCTTTTTAGAGAAGTTCGGGCTTTGTTGATTTTCCTAATGCCTACTCTATACTTATAAATTTCATATTGTTAATATCATTGAGGTAAGGCAAAGCACAAGACTAAACAAATAGCTAAAGAACAAAAAAAAGTATGCTAAGGTCAAACGCAAGGAAAAAATGATAGAAATTTTCATTCATTTTCATTGGATAACATGGAATAAACAAACAAGGCAAACAAATACAAAAGATCATCATATAAAGCAAAGTACAAAATAACCAACACCCCGAAACTTATTGTGCTGGCGTGTCATCCCTACGTTCTTTTGCAAGGTCTTCATCCATAAAGTGCAGAGGGTTTCTAAGGTGAGCAGGTAGTGGTGGCAGGGCAAACATTCCGACCAAGACCTGATTAATATACTGCGTTGTGTAAACAAATTAGTCTTACATTCTTCTTGTTTGTTGCTGTAAGTAATCCCTTAGAACCCTATTTTGTTGTTGAAGACCTTCAATGGACGCGGCCAGTCTGAATTGATCACTAATGAAAGCTTTCAACTCTTCAATGTCAGTGCATTTTTGTGGTGGTGTTGGCTCTTCACTTCTTTCAACTGGGTCTTTAAATTTCCTGCGTTACTCGACCCTAACCCAGTTGGTTAAAAAATGATTGGAGGAGGCACAAAAGTTGGAATTAGAATTGGTGAGGGCGAAGGAAGGGGATAAGGGATTTCTTGATTTACATCGGTAGGCTCTTGATGCGTTGGATCAAGACTTCCTTCTTGCGGGGCCACTGGTCAGTTTTGGAGAGTGAAATTTAAGTGTGGTCGCGCCTCTTCATCAGTAAATGCAAGCTCTGCTTCGTAATCTTCATTCTCTAAAGCTTCATCGCTATGTTCAATTATCTGGACGCGTCTTCTTTTGGGGGCGCGTTTGGAGGATCGAGGTCTGGCTGCCACTTCTTTGCGAGGTAGGGCAGGCTGATGCGGCGAGCCACAAAGCAAACGTCTGATCAACTTGATGTTCATCAGACCGTCGATCTCCTCATAATCATCCCCCAGAAGGATGCCCCCGTATTCACACAGTGTGCAGATCAGCCAAGGGAAATAAAGTTGTCCTTGTGGTTTGGTTTTAATGGCTTTGATCTGATCCTTTATTATTCTCCCTACATCTAGAGGGATGCACTGCATGATACAGTAAATGGCCAAGACGCGTTCTTTTGACAATGTCTCATCATGCTTGTAGGCATGATGCTTTTCTTAATCAGATAATACCACAAGTTCGCGTCTGGCTTCAGGTTCTTAGAAGTTAACATCTTTGCTCCATTTCTTGACGTTTGCCATTTGCTTCCAGGCTTGGCCATCACTCTCAACGTATCTTCTACTTGGCTCGGTGTCGGTTGTTCCAAGATGTGATTGCCTTCTGCATCCGGATTACTTGTGATATTGAACACTTCATTAATCTTATCGGCTGAGAAGCGCACCAATACACCATCAACAAATGTTGTACTTTTCTCCATGTCGAACTCACTATTGTAAAACTAGCGGACAAGGTTGGGCCAATTCTTGTATGCCCAACGCATAGCTGACCCTAGCCCATTGCTTCCACGGTTTCAGTTATGTATGCTGGCAATGGGTTATATTTGGGAAAGAAGCCATTCTTTGCAAGAATGTCACTGAATTGGCGCTTCCTTCCTGTGGTCTTTTTGGGTAACGCATCAGTTACCTTGCGCTTGCTCACCTCATGTGCCTTGGCTTCCCGCGCCAGCTTCCTTAATTCATTTTCCAATTCCCTTTAGAGAGCTGACTTCCTTCGCCCCTGCCTTGCGATCTGATATTGTTCCAATTCCTTCTCTAACGCGTTATGCCTTGAGCAACTCACGCGGGCTGCTCTTCTTCTTCCTCCAAAATTATTTTTCTCTTTCTCATCACTCTCTTTGCTTTTGATGGCCCTTCATTTGCGTCAGGTTGACGAAGTTGTGTTGCGTCTGGGCCAACTTTCCTTTCTTCATCTTCTTCTTCTAACCCAGCTTTGAGCATCATTTCATAGTGCTCCGCTTCATCCATTTCAAGTGATGCGTTAGGTGGGTCAGAACGCATCACTTGTTCGGTCAGAACTCATCACTTGTTCTTCTTCTTGGCCTTGATTCAAACTTGCCAAGATTGTTCCGAACACTTCTTGCTCGTCCCTCCGAGCCAATTCTGCTAGTTCCTCAAGGTTTCGCTCTGACGCAAGACTATCAGAGCTTGGCCTTGGTGGAGTGATTGGTGAGGTACCGGATGGGGTATGCAGTGACCCAAGGGATGAAATAATAATGGGTGAATGCGGTGGTTGGCTGGCTGCGTCTGCTTCAATTGGGTAGATGGTGGCTAATGGTTGGATGGATAGTGGAGGAGGTAGACGCACTGCGGGAGATGGTGTGTTATGGAGGTAAGCAGGGATGGGGTCATAGGTCGCACCCATCAGAGTGATATTTGAAATGAATGGTTGTAGGGCGGGCTTGGTGTAAGGTTTCTTAGTAGCCGTGGAGGACGAAGGGCGCTGCTGCCTTGGTTTTGAGGGGGGTTTTAGGTTTTGGTTTTGCGATGGTTTTGGGCTTTTGGGTGGTTTTAGAGGAAGGGTTTATGGTGGCTTTGATGGTTTCGACCGAGATGGTCGCTGGGAGGTAGAAGAGGGCCTGCCATGCAAAAGCTTGGTCGGAGCAGGGGTTTTTAAAGTTTGGCGAGGGCTTGGAGGAGGTGATGTTGAAACAGACGAAGAAGAGAAGAAGCTTACCGGCGACACGTCTCTGAAGCTCATCGAATGGTTTTGGCTATCGGAAACTGAAGACATTGTTGCAAAAGAATGATCGGAGAAATACGCTTGATCGAACGACAGTGAAGGTGAGGGACGCTAGGGTTTTTTCTTTTCTTTTCTTTCGCAGAGAGCTTGAAGGCGATGAAAGAAGAAGAAAATGAAGAGTTTCGAGTTTTATAGGTCTAGAGAGAGAGAGTGGTGACGTCAGGCGGTGCCTGATGTCTGCATTTAATCCGAAGTCGAAGGGACATGCCTTGGGCTTCCAAGCACTCGAGTGTTTTGCATTTTCGAGATGCGTCCTTTCGACTTGGGCCATGCGTTAGACTTAGGTTTAACGCATCCGTTTATTCCCATCTCAATTATACACAACTTTTTTTTATTATTTATTTAAAACAAATAAATCTTTAACTAAGAAGGAAATAACATTCATCAATTAATCTTAAAACGCAAAGACAGGAAAACAAAGAAATTCAAACACAATGATTAAAATACATAATGCAAAAGGAATGAGGAAAGAGGAAGCGTCCCTGGAATATGTGTCGATGTAAACGCAGGGATGCTTCGACGCAAGCTTCAGTTGGCTTTGCGCAATACGAGAGATGACTTTTGTCGTTCTACACCGTCTTCAAAGTATGGCTTCACTCTTTGTCCATTTACTTTGAACGCATTTGTGGCATCCTCCCGAGTTAATTCTACTGCTCCGTGGGGAAAGATTGTTTTGATAATGAATGGTCCTGACCACCTTGACTTTAATTTTCTTGGGAACAAACGCAATCGTGAATTGAATAATAAAACTTTTTGGCCAACAACAAACTCTTTCTTACTAATGTGTTGGTCATGCCAACGTTTAGTCTTCTCCTTGTAGAGCTTATTGTTCTCATATGCGTTCAACCGCCATTCCTCAAGCTCATTGAGCTAAACTTTGCGTTGATCGCCCGCGGCGTCCAAGTTCAAATTCAGCTTCTTTACTGCCCAGAAAGCTTTGTGCTCCAACTCTAGGGGTAAGTGAAAAGCTTTTCCAAATACTAAAGAGTATGGAGACATGCCTATGGGGTCTTGTAGGCAGTCCTGTAGGCCCAGAGTGCTTCATCCAGCCTCTGTGCCCAGTCTTTCCGCGATGCGTTGACAACTTTTTCCAGTATTTATTTTATTTCCCTATTTGATATCTCAGCTTGACCGTTCGTTTGCGGGTGGTATGCGGTAGCGATCTTGTGCCTGACATTATATTTGGCAAGTAATTTAGAAATGATGCAGTTAATGAAATGCGTACCTTCGTCACTTATCAGGGCTCTTGGCGTTCCAAAGCGTGTGAAAATGTTCCTGGTAAGAAACTTAGAAACAGTCGACACATCATTTCTGGCACAAGCTACTGCTTCCACCCACTTTGATATGTAATCTACTGCAAGCAGGATATATTGTTGTCCGCAGGACAGGGGAAAAGGTCTCATAAAATCAATGCCCCAGACATCGAATAATTCAACTTCAAGAATATTGTTTAGGGGCATTGCGTCCCTTGATGAGATATTTCCTGTGTGTTGGCAAGGGTCAAACTTGCGAACATACTCCCTTGCATCTTTGAAGAGGGTAGGCCAAAAGTATTCGCTTTGAAGAATCTTTGCAGTGGTTCTTTGCCCTCCAAAATTCCCTCCGTAAGGAGAGTCATGACATTCAGCCAGGATGCGTTGTGTCTTTTCCTCCGGAACACATCGACACATGATGGAGTCAGGGCCTTGTTTATAGAGAAACGGTTTATCCCAAAAATAAAATTTGTTGTCTTGTACTAACCATTTCTTTTGCTGAGAGTTGAAGTTTTCAAGGAATTTCTTGGTAGTTAAGTAATTAACTATATCTGCGTACCAAGGTTCCCCGCCTTCAACTCTGAACAAGCTTTCATCAGGAAATGAATCTTTGATTTCATTTTCTTGGTCTTGTATTTTCTGATTTTCTAATCTGGACAGGTGGTCAGCCACCTGATTCTCAGTCCCTTTTCTATCCTGAATATCGATGTCAAATTCCTGCAATAGCAGCACCCATCTTATTAATCTTGGTTTCGCGTCCTTTTTACTCATCAGGAACTTTATGGCTGAGTGATATGTATAGATGGTTGCTGACGCACCAACTAAATAAGATCTAAACTTCTCGATGCCAAACACTACAGCCAACATTTCTTTTTTCGTGGTTGTGTAGTGTTCCTGAAAGTCGTTCAGTGTCTTGGACGCGTAAGAGATGGGGTGTATCAAATTTCCTTTCTTTTGCCCCAACATGGTACCTACTGCAACATCACTTGCATCGCACATGAAAATAAAACATTGCGTCCAATCGGTGCTATTAGTACCGGAACTATAGTCAATTCATATTTCAGTGTTTCAAACACGTCGCAGCAGTCGTCATTGAAATCGTAGGGCCAGTTCGCTTCTAATAATGCGCTCAGAGGTCGCGCAATTTGAGAAAATCCTCTAACAAACCTTCGGTAGAAGCCAGCATGTCCTAGAAAACTTCATAGAGCTTTTACATTTTATGGTGGTGAAAGTTTAGCTATGACATCTATCTTGGCCTCATCAACTTCCAACCCAGCTTTAGGTACCTTGTGGCCTAAAACAATGCCTTCAGTCACCATAAAGTGACATTTTTCCCAATTCAGCACAAGGTTTGTTTCCTCGCATCGAGCAAGGACGGCCTCCAAGTTATCTAAGCATAATTGGAATGAATCTCCAAAGACTGAAAAATCGTCCATGAAGACTTCAACGGTCTTTTTCAAGAAGTCAGAGAGAATTGCCATCATACACCTTTGGAATGTTCCAGGTGCGTTGTATAGCCCAAAGGGCATGCGCCTGAACGCGAACGTTCCAAAGGGATAAGTGAATGTTGTCTTTTCCTAATCTTCTGGGTCAATTAAAATTTGGTTATAACCAAAGTATCCATCAAAGAAATAATAAAATTCTTTTCCAGCCAGTCTGTCAAGCATTTGGTCAATGAAGGGAAGAGGGAAGTGGTCCTTCTTGGTTGCCACGTTGAGTTTCTTATAGTCCATGCAGATGTACCAGCCCGTGACAGTCCTTGAAGGGATGAGGTCATTATTGCTATTGACTATCATTGTTGTTCCCCTTTCTTGGGAACGCATTGGACTGGGCTTACCTAGCTGCTGTCGGATATAGGATAGATTACTCTTGTGTCCAACCATTTTAAGATTTCTTTCTTGACCACTTCCTTCATTATGGGGTTCAGCCTTTGTTGAGGCTCAATCGATCCCGTCTTCCCCTCTTTCAGCCTGATTTTATGCATGCAATAAGATGAGCTGATGCCACGAATATCAGCCAGCGTCCAACCTATTGCACGCATGTGCTTTTGCAGCATCTGCAAAAGAGAATATTTGTTAGGCTCAGTAAGATTCGCGAAAATAATTACAGGTAAAGTTTTATTTGTTCCAAGGAAAGCGTATTTAAGGTGATTAGGTAACGGTTTCAGCTCAAGTTATGGTGGTTTCTCTAGTGATGGATGTGTTGGTTTCGTCCAGTGCTCACTCAGACTCGGCTCAGGTTCTTTCATGTTTTCTTCCAATGCGAGGACCTCACAAACTTGGGTCACTTCTTCTTCAGGCAACTCTATTATGTTCAGTGGACATTCTTTACTATCCGGGAACTTTAATGCGTTTAACATATTAAACTTCACTTCCTAATTGTCTACGCGCATAGTTAATTCTCCCTTATGCACGTCTATTAATACTTTCCCAGTGGCTAGAAAGGGGCGTCCAATAATAATTGGTACATCCCTGTCTGTTTCATAGTCTAAGATGATGAAATCTGCTGGGAATATGAAGTTGTCAACTTTTACTAGAACGTCTTCAATCTTTCCTTTAGGATATTTGATCGTCCTATCAGCGAGTTGAAGAGTAATAGAAGTGGGTTGTGCTTCACCAATTCCCAATTTCTTGAAGATTGAGAGTGGCATGAGGTTAATGCTTACTCCCAAATCACACAACGCATGTCCCACATCCAACCCTCCAATTGAGCACGAGACTGTGAAGCTTCCCGGGTTCTTCTGTTTCTTGGGTAGTTTGTTGCTTACTAACGCATTGCACTCCTGCATTAGCGTAATTACTTTCGTCTCGCTGACTATTCTTTTCTTTGTCAAAATATCCTTAAAAAATTTGACATATTTTGGCATTTGTTCCAAGGCTTCTACAAGTGGAATATTGATGTGCAATTGCCTCAGGAGTTCAAGAAAACGCTCAAATTGTTGTTCATCATTCTTCATTAAGTGTCTAGGGAATGGTGCATTTAGTGGCACCGCAGGTTTTCCCACGTTAGACGTACTTGACTCTGAATGGCTTGTGGATTCAGGCGTTCTTTCTTCTTGATCTCCTAATGCCATTGAACGTGTGATGAGTTCTTTTGAAGGATTGTTGTTTCTTGGGTTCATGTTTCTTTTTTCAAGAGCTTTGCCACTTCGCAATGTCACCGCATGACATTGCTCCTTTCCATTGTTATTCCCCGGGGTTTCAGTGTTGCTAGGCAAGACTCTAGGCTGCCGATTCTTCAATTCACTTGCAATCTGCCCCACCTGTTTCTCCAGGTTTCTGATAAACGACGCCTGGCTTTCTAGCAATGCGTCATTCTAGGCTATATACTCCTTCAAGCGGAGATGCTGAGCTCGACGCCTGACCTTCTCTATTAAAGGATTGTTGGTGTGGCTGATGCGTTGGCTAGAATGCAGGCAGCGGTCCTTGCCTTTGCTGCTAGTTCACCTCTAGGTGGTGTGGCTCCTGTTGATTTCCTGTCCAAGAAAAATTTGGATGGTTCCTCCATCCGGAATTATATGTGTTTGAAAATGGGTTGTTTTTAATGAAGCAGAATGATTGCAGATTTTGTGGGCAATCAGAGTAAGAATGAGGATCTCCACAACCCACACAGCTAACCATGGGCTGCACGAATGTGTCTACCTGATTTACCTTCTGCTGATTTGATGTGTTCCCTAATGACATGTTCTGTAAAAGGTTGGTCATAGCAACCACTTGTGCAGAAAGTGTGACTATTGCGTTGGAATCGATAGAATTCACATTCTGAGATCGCCTCTTCCTGTCGGCTCTTGCGTCATAAGTATCATCCATCCATTCCATGTTGTGCTTAGCAATGCGGTCTAATATTTCCTTAGCTTCAGCATAGGATTTATCCATGATACCACCAACTGCAATCTGGGATGCTCTATTCAATACACCATAAAAGGTCACCATCTGGATAGTTAATGGTAATCCATGGTTGGGGCAATTTTTGACTAATCCTTTTAAACGCTCCCATGCGGCGCTCAAAATTTTAGCTTCTTCTTGCTCGAAGTTCATGATCTCTCTACGCCTCCTTGCATTGGTGGTGGGTGGGAAGTATTTTTGCATGAATTTCTCCACCAACTTCTCCCAGGTTGTGATCTCACCAGGCTCTAGAGAACTTACCCATTACTTTGTGCCATCACGCAAAGAATATGGGAACAAACATAGCCTGATCGCTTCTGGAGTGATTCCAGGAATCACAAATGAGTTGCACGTTTCCAGGAAACGTTTCATGTGGGCATAAGGATCTTCTCCATGACCACCCCCAAATTGTTCAGTTGTTTGGAGCATTTGTAGCATCACAGATTTCATCTCGAATCTTGTCCCATCTGGCGTTGGATATGTGATCCCAGGTGAGAAATCATATAATACAGAAGACGCATACTCCCTCATGGGACGCGTACTACTGTTCGCCATTAGAATCGGATTTTGCGCATCGTGGGCTAGTTGTTGAGCTAAGTTTTGATTTGCCTGTTCGTCCGCCATTTGTTGTTTCCTGGTTTATTGTCTGAGAAGTTGTTGCCTAAACCTACAACGACGATTAGATCGATTTCTTCGTCGGAATGTCATTTCAACCTTAGGGTCGTATACAAGTTCAAGAGTGCTCTCCCTGCTTATAAACGTTTATAAGCTTAGGCTTAGCTCATAATACTCCCTCAGCTGAAGTGTTCCTACAAAAGATACAAGCAAAATTTATGGTTAGTTTTGTTGCTGAATCCCTGGCAACGGCGCCAAAAACTTGTTCGTTGCTTTTGTGATTCGAGCTAGGAGTGTATTGTATAAAATAATTTGGAAAAATAAGTATGAATGATGCGTTGATGCGTAAGAGATGTGCAATAGAACGCATGACACTCCTCTATTGATGTTCAAATTTTCCTAAATCGGATCCAAGTATAAATTCAATTTAGGTTCCTGGTAAGTCCAGGGTCGAACTCAGGGATTCAGATTAAGCTAACGCAGACCTTTCATTATAGCTGTTGTAGGGATATCCTAAATGTACAGAGAAATGTGTTATTTACACTAAGGTGTTGTGTGTATGCAAGAAGATACAAAAGGATTGAGTAGAAAATGATGGGTCGTGTGGAAATGGATTTTTAATGCAAGTGGTACGCGTCGATCTAAGTTGAATGTACACGAACTAGAATGTGATGTGAATGAGATGATTTGTTTATCTTTGTTTATGCGTTAGACTATATTCGACACTTCTCAATGCGAATAACATACAATGCCTATCTCTTGGATGTATGCGTCAAACACAGGATGCAATAAAACACCAGTAAGTCTATCTCTAGTAGTACTATGCGTTCTAACTCGAAGCTGGCTTATTTATTCTCTCGAATAGTTTAAGTTAAAAATGCTCTTACCAATTTATTTAGTGGCTTAAGCATTTGAAATGGAATTTTGCATGAAGTATAAATGCATCCAACATAAACAAGAAATAAACAATGGCAAAGTGTGATAGATTAAATATGTGAATTTATAAAGAAGCATATTGTCTTTACAAAAGCAATACTTAATCAGATGAAAGGATGAAAGCAATAAATAAGATGAAATGAACTGAGTCAAACCGCATAGTACAATCTCTTGTCCTCTTTGGCTCAATTCTAGTTGTGTACAACCATTTGTGTAAGATTTGGATGAAGTGTCTCTCTAGAGCTCGACTTCCTCCACTCCTTGATCGGCAATAATGGTGGTTCTCTTCCCTCTTTCTCTTCTCGACACCACAACACAGCTCTAAAGATCTAAAACTAAGACTAAACTAACACTGAGACTAAAACTGTGAGTGAGAACTTGGAATTTCTGAACTTCGAACTCTTGAGGGATTTCTTCTATTTATAGGCACTGGTCTTCTCCAGCTTGATGATGGGCAGCATTAAAGTCTATGCCCTGGTCAGCCGCCTAACACTCAGATGCTTTTCAGATGCCGCCTGCTGCAGGTGCCCATGCTTGCAAGTGGTGATTTGACACAAACAGCCTGAATCAATGAATCTTCCTTGCGTTGAATCCCTCCAATGCATGGCCAATGCGTTAGACTTTGCCTGCAACACTTCTTAATCATGCGTTAGACTCTAGTTGAAATCCTGAAATATAATGCATTAATGCCGCGGTACTTTAGTAATAAACATTCTTTTGCATGAGTTTGCTAATGTTTGAGTAATTCCATGCATTTCTTCTAAAAATGATAAGATTTTATCATTAAAAACCTTAATTGTTTCATCTTAAGAGCCACAATAACTTGTATTTCTACAAGTTATCAATTTGTATAAGACCAGACCACGAAGTGTTATAGTCTCGTTATATAATGTCGTTCATGACAAAGACTTCACTTCACTAGGATGACCATAGGTAACATGACCTCAATCCTAAATGAGTTGGGAACTCCTGCTTTTGAGGGCAGTCCTTTGCTTTGCATGGGTACGAGTGGCCAGATTTTCGACTCAAACCTACCACTATGGGGATTTGTCTGATTTGGGAGTTGGGAACTCAGCTACACAAGATGGAATTCACTTCTTCCTGAAGCAGAGGTAGTAGATAGATTACTCCCTTAAGGGCTGATTCCGGAGCTTGAACGATGTGACGCCACACACCTTCTTATCCGAGAGGTGTCCACACATAGTAGGACTATATTGTATTGTTCATTAGAGTGATCAGTGGTACTTAAGGAGTTAAATGTAACTATAGAGGTAAAATGGTAAATTGGCCTAACTGTACTTAGGAGCATCTATGAAGGATTATCATACTGTTGATTTGTTATACCCGATGGACACAGAAATATATCTGTGGTGAAAAGAGTGTAGTTGTCAGTCTTTAGTAGAATGTCTGACAATTAACAAATGGTAGATCTCGTGGTTAAAGAGTTTAGTCAGCTATTCACATACCATTGGAGCTTTGAGCCATAGGTCCATAAGGTCCCCTTGGTAGCTCAATGGATTCAAGTTGAGAATCAATTTTTGGGTCAGTTTGAAGTGTTCATATTGACAAGAGGGAGTTTGATTATATATGATATAATTAAACGGGTCAATTATATATGATATAGTTGACATGATGTATGAGATACATTAATTGGAGGAAAATGATATAAATATGATTTATATCTAGTGGATGAGAAAAGGACTATGGTTTATATGTTGCATATGATGTGATATTAAATTATAGGTTATAAATATAATATGATTATATTTATTTTTTAATTAAATAATTATGAGATAATTGTAATTTTTTCTCCACGGCCGCACAAGATAGTGGGAGGTTACATTTAGTTTTCGTAACTGAAGGATAAAATGAAAATGGTTTTCATTTTGCAAAAACAATCAGATAATCGCTTCACGATTAAGTACACTGCCCAACGTCTAGTAAACGGGAGCCTATACGATAGCTCAAGTTGTCTTAAACGATCGTGTACACGCGCAACTTTCCTAAACGATCGTCTACCTTTTTCTAAGCGGTCGCGCGCGCAAGTGATTTTACTAAACGAACGTCTAAACAATCAGCCCCAATTTACTACACGATCGTGTACCTTTTACTAAACGATCAAGCATTTGTCTATGCGATAGACTTCATATCTCTCCCACAAGCTTGGTCGTGGTAAACGATCGTTGTTTCCTCTTCCCCTCTACCAAATCCAACAAAGTCCACACCTCTTAGATTCTCACTCTGAGAATACCGTGGTTTTCAAGTGGTTGTATCCTCATTTTTTCCTTGTTCACGTAAAAGACCATCGGTGGTAAGTGACAACATGATTTAGTGGACGATAGACTAGGCGATCACAGCGATTGCGTAAGTTGCAAGTCCTAACGAGAGCGAGAGTTCAAGAAAAGAAAAGTTCTTCAACTGGTATGTCTTTCGTTCTTTTGCATTTAAATTTGAAAAGCATGCCATAATTTGTTGTTAAATGCATAACTTGTATGTTTGTTTGTGAATGTGATATTTTGATCACAATGAATTTGGAACGATCTTGCTTCCGCTCATAGGTACTCTTTAATAAGAGTAACATGACCTCAATCCTGACTGAGTTGGGAACTCTTGCCTTTGAGGGCGGTCATTTGATTTGCATGGGTGCGAGTGGCCAGATTACCGACTCAAACCTACCACTTTGGGAATTCGTCTGATTTGGGAGCTGGGAACTCAACTACACAAGATGGAATTCACTCCTTCCCCAAAGCAGGAGTAAGTAGATAGATTGCTCCCTTAAGGGCTGATTCTGGGACTTGAACGATGTGGTGCCACACACCTTCTCATGGCCCGAGAGGTGTCCACACATAGTAGGACTGTATTGTATTGTTCATTAGAGGGATTAGTGGTACTTGAGAAGTTAGATGTAACTACAGGGGCAAAATGGTAAATTGGCCCAGCTGTACTTACGAGCATCTGTGAAGGGTTATCGTACTGTTGATTGATTATATCCGATGGACACAGAAATATATCTGTGGTGAGAAGAGTACAACTATCGGTCTTTAGTAGAATGCCTGGCAGTTAACGGATGGTGGATCTCGTGGCTAAAGAGTTAGTTAGCTTTTCACGTACCATTGGAGCTTCAAGCTACAGATTCATAAGGTCCTCTTGGTAGCTCAATGGATTCAAGTTGAGAATCAGTTTTTGGGTCAGTTTGAAGTGTTCAGATTGACAAGAGGGAGTTTGATTATATATGATATAATTAAATGGGTCAATTATATATGATATAGTTGACATGATGTATGAGATACATTAATTGGAGGAAAAGGATACAAATATGATTTATATCTAGTGGTGGAGAAAATGACTATGGTTTATATGTTGCATATGATATGATATTAAACTATAGGTTATAAATATAATATGATTATATTTATTTTTTAATTAAATAATTATGAGATAATTGTTGGTTTTTCTCGATAACCGCACGAGATAGTGGGAGGTTATATTCAGTTTTCGTAACTGAAAGATAAAATGAAAATGGTTTTCATTTTGCAAAAAAATCAGATAATCGCTTCACGATTAAGTACACTGCCCATCGTCTAGTAAACGAGAGCCTACACGGTAGCTCAAGTTGTCCTAAACGATCGTGTACACACGCAGCTTTCCTAAACAATCATCTACCTTTTTCTAAGCGATCGCGCGCGCAAGCAATTTTACTAAACGGTCGTCTAAATCATCAGCCCAATCTACACGGTCATGTATCTTTTACTAAACAATCAAGCATCCGTCTATGCGATAGACTTCATATCTCTCCCACTTACTTGGTCGTGGTAAACGATTATTGTTTCCTCCTCCCGTCTACCAAATCCAACAGAGCCCACACCTCTTGGATTCCGAGTGGTTGTGTCCTCCTTGCTGCCTTATTCGTGTAGAAGACCATCGGTGGTAAGCGACAATGTGATTTGGTGGACAATAGACTGGATGATCACAATGACTAGGTGAGTTGTTAAATGCATAACTTGTATGTTTGTTTGTGAATGCAATATTTCTATCATAATGAATTTGGAACGATCTTGCTTCCGCTCATAGGTACTCTTTGATAAGAGTTACTTAAAAAATAACGCATGTTGAACTTCAACCTAGTTCGATGCATTATTTTCTTCCTTTACTATACGATGTATCCTTAGTATATTGTATTTAACGCATAACCACACTTAACCAAATTTTTACCCTGCGACCAACTAGTGTGTGTAGCAGCTCACACAAGATACCCTTATGTGTTAAAATGTGTTGGTTTCGCCTATGCGACAATGGCTTGTCCATACTTAATGTTGTTGGTCAGCTGCTTACTTATGCGTGGATAGTAGCTGTCTGCTTGTTCATCCAATCAAAATTTCAAATTTTCACTTTCAGCTTGAATAACTTAAATTCCAGGTACAATCTCATGAAACTTCCTTCTAAGAACTTATTCCTAAACATCTCAGCTACCTTATCTTCCAACTTCTGATTCTTTTCCCCCAAGCTTGGAATTCACCAATTCTGACAACTCGACATGTGGCCTTAGATTCTTAAGCACTTGAAGAAATTCTTCAACCTTCAGCTAATTCCATGGAGATCTTTTTTCAACAACCTTGAATTAGCTTCATCATAGCTCAAGCTTCAAATCACTGGCAGCTCTTCTCCCTTAGCACACTCAAAATACCTAAACCAAGTTCTTTAACTTAAAACTCCTTTTATACTAAGGCTGCATGCTCATGAAGTTCCTCAAATTGACAGCTGGCATACTTAACTCTTTAAGGCATTTAAGCATGCCACGTAGCTCACTAATTAAGTGTTTAAGCTGAAGACTTAAGTCTCTTATCAAAGCCCAAGCTTACATTCCTGCTAGCCTTTGGCCTTGGCCAACGCATACCACAACTAACACGGTATCTCCATTTGCTCATGCATCACCGTTTAACACATATGTTGGTTTTACCCTTAGACACTCGTGCTTAGGCCTAATGCTTATAAACGTGTCCCGTACCTTTAACACAGCTCAACACTCTTCGTCTACCATACATTCACTTAAGAAAACCCAAGTTCTCGCATATTATCCATCCTAGGTCTTCACTGACCTCTAAAGGCCCTTGACGCATACCTCCAGTTACACATAGTCAATTTTTCACCCTTCGGTTCTTAAGCCCATAAATGCCCATGTGTTCCTCACTTATCTTAGCTTTCCGAAATATGTCTAAGTGTTGACTGCTCTTTACCATCGGAAAGCACCCCATTCAAAATTTAGAAAATTTTCCTCATCTCCACCTCATATGCATACCCATTATAACTTCCATAATCTTTAATTACTACAAACATTATAATCATATTAAGAGAACTTATAAGAACTTATATCCGTAATTAGGATAATTAACACATAATTAAGAGAACTTAAACTTAATTAACTAGTAAAACAAGTTGAGGGGTTTACAACTAGACCTTTAGACGTGGAACAAACTTGGGTGAAGGATATTACAATTATGAGATATGTACAAAGGGAATAGCTAGGTCACAGCACACCTTGGAAGGTGTTTGACTATGTTTATGTCGTACAACATCACTGGGTGCCATTGGGTGCTTTTGGTGATCAACATGGTCGTTGAGCAGATACTCGTATTAGACTCCCTGATCACACTGACATCCGCTGTCAAGCTATCAAAGGAGGTGGATAACATGCGGATTGTACTTCCAACTCTACTGGATAGGGTTGAGATCCTAGCAAGGAAGTTGAATCTACCCTTGACATCGTGGAGAGTATATCAAGTGAAGACTGTACCACAACAATATACGTGAGGTGATTGAGGGATATTTTGTACAAAACTATTTGAATACGATACAAGTCAAACTCCTTTAGGTACACTTAGGCAGGATAACATTCTCTTATTTCAGCGTGAACTGACTATATAACAGAGCTTTCTTGTAATAGTTTCTGTAACTATTTTTAGTAAAAATGAACCTGTTGCATTTTTAATATAACAACGAACCAATCTTAAAAATTGCACCAAATTGACACAGGTTCATGCATAATTTTACGTAATCTCTGGGTAAAAGTTGTAGAAATCCAACGAGATCTAAAGAAAGACAACATTCTGTTAAATCTTGGGGCATATGTTGCTCCAGATAGCCCAAGATCTAAAGAAAGATGGCATTCTGTATTAAATCTTGAGATACATATTGCCCAAGATCACCTGAGATCTAAAGACTAATGGCATTCTATATTACATCTCGGAGTAAATGTTTCCTGAGATCACTTGAGATCTAAGGACTAATGGCATGTGTATTAAATCTCTGGTACATGTTATGTGAGATGGCCCGAGATCTAAAGACTAATGGCTTCTGTATTAAATCTTGGGGTACATGTTGTTCGAGATGGTCTGAGAATACGATTATAATACCATTCTGTTTTACAACTCAAGCTAAAAATTGCCCGAGATTTCTCGAGAAAGCAAGAAAGAACAACTTTTTTTATCTGAGATTTGCCTGAGAACTGATGAAAACAATCATACAAATAAAAGGAAAACTGAATTCAAGATACTTCATATGAATGAAATGAGTACATGGCATTGTACTAAATATACTAGGGTTGAGGGGAAAAAAATCCATCTAAGTGTTCTCTACAAGGGTTGCCCGACATGTCTTCTTATGTCCAACATTGCGACAACGAGTACACCTATGAAACTGTTTCTGGATTTTACCATTTGATGGGATTCATACAGTTGAACGACGACCAACCATTCCAACAACCCTTGGAGGTAGAAATACTCTATCCTCAAACCTAGGTGGTGTCTTCCACTATGATGAATGACATACAGGGAATATGGGCTTTGCATAACTAGCCAGCCAAGATATAACTGTGTATGTACTAAAGCATAGACTATATGGATAAATATTCCTAACCTGACAAGTGATGAGAGCATGTGAGCAGGGGATCTCATAGTAATCAAATTTGCCATAAATTCAAGTCTGTTAATTCAAATTAATACGAAGGTTGAGATGAACGTCTACAATCTCAAGCTCGTGGTGATCGACCGGGCATTTTATGTCTTGGAAGTGATTTTGCAAGTTTCATAAGTTCTTTACCATGGTCTGACAAAACCGTTTCTTGCTTTAATGCTAATGTCCACGCTTAGAAAACCATTCATGGTGAAGACCTATGATATGATCCAACAGTGCAGTGACATGAGTCTCTTCCTTTTTACGTATGGCATCGTCACTCTCTTATGGAAGGGATCAAGCATCTTTCAATACTATATTGATGCATTTGACAATATTAGTGGTCATCTGATCATATCTCATCCCCCTTGGGATACTCAGGCCCACTGTGATAACCCAACATCGGTAAGATATTTCTAAACACCATTATAGGAAGCCAACTTGTTCCAATAGTATCGGAAGATAGACTTCCTACATGCCTTGGTTGCTAACATGAAGTTTGCAAATATATTATTATTGTTGAACTTTGTTGTCAGGTTCATACTCAAATGATGGATACAAAGGGCATGGAATGCATCAGGAAAAACCATAACGATGGCTTTTGTAATGCTTTTGTGTCAATCGAAAAACCAACCCATTAACTACACCACTTTTGATTGTAAACTTCTCATAAACCACGTCCATGAATCATTATTTTCTTTGTCACCCAACCCGAAAGCAAGTGGGTCTATCTGCTTAGCTACGAGCATAATGCCCTTACACATCCCTTTTATGTGGGCAGCATCAACCATAATGATTGGCCTGATGTAGTTCATAAAACCTCTAATCGTAGCCCCAAGTGCCATATACACGTACTTAAAATGCCCATCAGGATCAATATCCAATTCACATTGAGTACTAGGATTGGAAATCTTAAACGCTTCCCCATACCGTGGTAACAAATAGAATGACTATCTAGGGGACCTTCTCCTTAAGAACAACGCAACTTCACTGGCTCGCCATGCCCTTGAAGGATATGTGAATACCTGCAGCGAAAAAGATCGTATCCTATTTTTCATTTTACATAACAATATAAAGTAGAAGAGGGAAATATGGATTAAACAAGATCAATTAAACATGTTGTTAATGAAGGAATTGTGAGGTCCATTGCGGAAATGGGATCGTCTCAATTTCATTTATATAGAATAAAATTACATAACATTCAAATTATGCATAATCAGAAAATTTTACAGCAGGCTAAAGAGGGAATTAGGGAAGAAGTACCATTTACCCTTGAAGCCAAAAGGTCTTCACATATTCCCTCGATCTGTTCACGAACTCTTTTATCTCCAACCCGTAGCAACCCAAATGGCCACCACCACAAGAAAATCTTTGATATTCTCCTTAGGGGATGAGAATAAGCAGGAGTGGTGGACTCTCCTAAGATTGTGGGAAGAGAGAAAGAATTTTGAGAATAAGAGAAAAAAAAAATTTCTTCTTCTGTGTGTTCTCTGTTGGATCGATATGGCAATTCTAGAGGAGGTGAATAAGGTTTAATTAAACTTTTTTAAAAAATTAACCCAATTAAACTAATTAATACATTTTTTATAAATAATAAGAAAAATTCAATTTATGCAACAAATAAGATGACAAATAGTGTGATAATTTAATTCTATCAAATTTTAGCAAATAAATAAGAACAAACTAAAACATACAATAAATTGCTTAAATTAATTGCAAAAATAAAAAGGAAAGAGTTAGAGAAAAGATACCGTAATTTTTATAGTGGTTCGGTCAAACTCGACTTACTCCACTCTCCAAGCGCCTCTTGGAAATTTGAATAAAATTTTTCCGACTCTTTCCACGAATTAGAGCCCAACTGTTATACCACCGCTCCTTTTACGGGTTCAAGAGCAAACCCGATCCTTTCCACAATTTAGGATCAAACCGTTACAAATGTTGGAATTTTTGAAGAACACAATACAACTCTCACTAGAGTGGATTTACAAATTTAAGCACTCTACAAATTTATCCTCACAATACAATAACACTCTCTCAAGAATAAGATGAAAAGAAAAAAATTGGGAGCTTAGAGAGAGCAACAATGGAGACTTTTGAGTTTTGGAGGATTATGAAATGTAAAATTTGTTCATACAAAATTTGGAGAGGAAAATGGTTTATATAGAGATGAAAAACGAAAAAAAAAATTGAATTTAAATTGGATCATTGGATTTTGGAAAAGAAAAATCAATGGTGGAGATTTTAAACTAAACTAGTGGTTAGATACAAACAAAATATAATATTAAATTCATTTTCTTTTGAAATTCATTTTCTTTTTAAAATTAATCCAAAAAATAAAAAGCATACCATGTGTCAAAAACTAGCTGTTAGATACAAATATAAAATAATATTAAATTCATTTCCTTTTAATTCATTCTTTTTAAAGTCAATCCAAAAATAAAAAAATATATACCATGTGTAAAAACTAGCCATTAAACACAAACAAAAAATAATATTAAATTTATTTTCCTTTTAATTCATTTTCTTTTTAAATTAATCCAAAAATCAAAAGTCCATCGTATGTTAATCTATAGATTTGTTTCGGTCATATCGTCTTCGTTTTAGCTCCGATTGAAGTGATTCAAGAGCTGTTGGAATCGTTGTTCCAAGCTCTACGCTATGGACATATTAAAATACTAAAATTTTCAGTAATTAAAAATTGAGTTTGTTGTCATCAAAACATTGATTAATTAATTAATTAATTAGGGCCAAAAAGCCAACAATCTCCCCTTTTTGATGATGAAAAATCATTCAAAAAAAATAGCTTGAAATACATGTAAACCATATATAGCACATAATAAAATTCAACATATCACCATAAAGATCATTCTTGAAATTCACTCAAAAAAAATAAATTCCCCCCTAATTAATACAATCAAAATCATAACAAATTTATAACATATTTTTCTTAAACTTCTCCTCCTTTGGAATCATCAAAAAGAATAATTAAGAAAAATTTAGAACTACATAAATATTTTCCTTAAAAACATGAACATAAATTTAGCACAACTCCCCCTAAGAATATTAACACATGCTTTTCATATCTCTCCCTATCAAAATGCCTTCTAAAAGATTTAACAAGTAAAATTATAAAATCAAGAGGCATCACAACGAATAATACTGAGCTCAAGCCTATTTTTGCAAAAGTTTTCTTCGTTCAAAAGCTTGGTAAAAATATCCGCTAATTGATTATTAGAGCCTACAAATTCAAGAGTAATATTATCATTTTGCACATGCTCTCTAATAAAGTGATGCCTAATATCAATATGCTTAGTCCTAGAATGATGTATAGGATTTTTAGTCAAATTAATAGCACTAGTATTATCACAAAATATAGGCACATTATCAAACTTTAATCCAAAATCACAAAGAGTTTGTTTCATCCAAAGAATTTGAGCACAACAACTAGCTACTGCAATATATTCCGCTTCGGTAGTGGATAAGGCAACCGAATTTTGCTTTTTACTAAACCAAGAAACTAAGAAACTACAAAGAAATTGACAAGTCCCACTAGTACTCTTACGGTCAAGTAAACTACCCACAAAATCCGCATCGAAATATCCTACCAAATTAAATTCAACATTTCTAGGATACCATGAGCCTAAATCAATAGTACCAAGCAAATATTTAAAAATTCTTTTAACGACATGTAAATGTGATTCCTTAGGACAAGATTGAAATCTAGCACAAAGACATACGCTAAACATAATATCGGGTCTACTAGCGGTTAAATAAAGTAAAGATCCAATCATACCTCTATAAGTTTTTATATCCACACACTTACCTTTTTAATCCTTGTCAAGCTTAGTAAATGTGCTCATAGGAGTTTTTTCAATTTTACCTTCATTGACTTTGAATCTTTTGAGCAAATCCCTTGTGTATTTTTCTTGACTTATGAAAATATCATCCTTGAGTTGTTTGATTTAGAGTCCAAGGAAGAAGCTAAGTTCTCCCATCATACTCATCTCAAATTCACTATGCATACACTTAGAAAATTCTTCACACAAAGATGGATTAGTAGAACCAAAAATAATATCATCCACATATATTTGTACTAAAAGCATATCATTTTTTTTAGTCTTAATAAAAAGAGTAGTATCAATTTTACCCATTTTAAATCCATTCTCAAGCAAGAAATTACTAAGTCTATCATACCAAGCTCTTGAAGCTTGTTTTAAGCCATAAAGAGCCTTTTTCAACTTATAGACATGATTAGGAAAATCAAAACTTTCAAACCCCGGAGGTTGTTCTACATAAACTTCCTCCATGATATAACCATTTAAAAATGCACTTTTCACATCCATTTGATACAAAATGAAATTCTTATAAGAAGCAAAAGCAAGCAATATTCTAATAGCTTCTAATCTAGCAACGAGTACAAAAGTTTCTTCATAATCTATTCCTTCCTCTTGACAATAATCTTGAGCTACAAGTCTAGCTTTATTTCTAATGATATTTTCATTTTCATCCATTTTATTTCTTAAGACCCATTTAGTTCCAATTATAGAAGCATGAGAGGGCCTAGGGACTAACTCCCAAACTTTATTCCTTTCAAAGTGATTTAATTCTTCTTGCATAGCTAAAATCCAAAATTCATCATTTTCGACATCTTTAAAACTTTTTTGTTCAATTTGAGAAACAAAAGTAAGATTATTAAACATATTAAGAGAGGAACGAGTTTTCACGCCTTGTTCGGGATCACCAAGAATTAATTCTTTAGGATGGGAAAGAGCATACCTCCACTCTTTAGGCATGGATGAAGAACCAACCTTGTTCTTTTCGATTAAGTTCACCTCTTGCTTACTTGAAACAATTTCCTTGTCTTTGTTACTAACAAGTAAATCTCCAAAATTTCCTTCTAAAACATCACTATAAATAGGCTCATTAGAAATGACATTGCAAGATTCATCAAATACTACATGTATAGATTCCTCAATTACTAAAGTTCTTTTATTGAAAACTCTATAAGCTTTACTAGTAGAGGAATAGCCAAGGAAAATACCAACATCCGTCTTAGAATCAAATTTTCTAAGTTTTTCTTTGTTATTCAAAATAAAACATTTGCAACCAAAAACTTTGAAATACCCAATATTTAGAATTTTGTTATGTCAAAGTTCATAAGGAGTTTTATCCAAAAAAAGTCTAATTAAAACTCTATTTAGAACATAACAAGCGGTGTTAACGGCTTCCGCCCAAAAGTATATAGGTAAACCATACTCATGCAACATTGATCTAGCAAATTCTTGCAAAGTACGATTTTTCCTTTCAACTACACCGTTTTGTTGAGGAGTTCTTGGAGCGGAGAAATTATGAGAAAAACCATTTTCTTCACAAAAAGTTTCAAAAGAATTGCTATCAAATTCTCCTCCATGATCACTCTTAATTTTAGAAATCAAAAAACCTTTTTCATTTTGAACTCTTTTTGCAAAACTAGAAAAGCTTTTCAAAGCATCATCCTTATGTTTTAGCATCAAAACCCAAGTAAATCTTGAAAAATCATCAACTATTACAAAGGCATAATAGTTCCCTCCAAAACTAGCAATTCTAGAAGGGCCAAATAAGTCCATGTGTAATAGTTGAAGAGATCTAGTTGTAGAGATTACATTTTTAGATTTGAAAGAGGACTTAGTTTGCTTACCCATTTGACAAGCATCACAAACTTTGTCTTTTTCAAATTTAAATTTGGGAAGACCTCTAACCAAAGAATTCTTGAAAATATTTGAAATTAAGTGCATGCTAGCATGTCTTAGTCTTCTATGCCATAACCAAGAATCATTATGCAAAGCCGATAAACATTTATCATTAATAGGACAATCATTCAAATCAATAGTACAAACATTTTCATCTCTATTTCCAACAAATATAACTTTTCTATCACTAGCATTTTCAATGATGCAATTCTTTTTATCAAACACAACTCTAAAGCCTTTATCACACAATTGACTAATACTAAGTAAATCATGCTTCAAACCATCAACCAAAAGTACATTTTCAATTAAAATAGAAGATTCATTACCTATACTACCTTTACCAATTATTTTACCTTTCTTGTTGTCACCAAAAGGTTACAAGACCTCCATCCTTTTTGGAGAGAGAGAAAACTTGGATGGGTCTCCCGTCATGTGCCTCGAGCAACCACTATCCAAGTACCACTTGTTTTTCTTAGAGGCTTTCAAACAAACCTACAAACACAAATATTCAAGTTTGATTCTTTGGTACCCACACTTGTTTGGGTCCTAGATGGTTAGCATTGACAAACTTGGGAATCCATTTCATTTTTACATAGACATTTAAGGCATTGGATTTAGACAAGTAATAAGAATAAGTTGTATGTCCAAACTTGCCACATGAGAAACAAACAACATTATGCAAAGATTTATCTCTTACAAAAAATTTATGCACTCTACTTTTCTTGGAGAAATTATTCCTTTGAGCATTGTGAAACTTTGCCCTTCGAGAAAAATTTCTTCTTGGAGAAGTAGTATGAGCATATTTCAATTTAAAACACTTAGGTCTAATATGGCCTTCAACACCACAATAATGACATATAGGCACAAAGTTAGATTTAACATGCTTAGACACAACCTTAGGCATATTAAGCTTAGGCATATTATGAGATGCTTTAACAAAGATAGTTTTAGAACTTGAAGGAGTAGAACATTCATCAATATAGCCTAAACCTCTTTTATCACCAAAAGGCTTGCCTACTTCAATTATCTTGTCTAATCTTTGAGCACTTATTGTCAACTTTTTAATAGATTCTTTAGCCTTATCAAGTTCTTGCAAAGTACTAAATTCCTTTTCTTTGAGTAATTTAATCAAATTATCTTTTTCACAACTATCATGCTCAAGAAATTTAACTTTGTCAAGCAAGGCATTTTTCTCATCACAATCAAAAGCATGCTTGTCACAAGAGATATTCATTTCATCAATATGCATAGCATCATGCTCATTCTCTTTTAAGCAAGCAATTTCCTCAAGTAAAGACTTATTTTTACTAGATAAAACATTATATTTCTTTTTAAGCACAACATACTTAGAACTAAATTTTTCTAAATCATTTTGCATATTTTCAAAAGCTTCAAACAATTCATTATAAGAAAGAGGTTCTAGAGTTACCTCATCATTTTGTTCATCCTCTTTGTCACTATGAGCCATGAAGCAAAAATTGGTCACTTCATTATTACTCCCATTTTCGCTTTCATCGTTATCATCCCAAGTAGTTTTATCGCTTTCTTCTTGGATTTCTTGGATAATTTGAGAAGAGAACAATCGGTTCTAATATGACCCGGTTTCTTGCATTCATAGCATATTACCTCATCCTTTTTGCTCTTTTCACCTTTTGACTCCTTTTGGTTGGAGAGATGCTTCTTGAATTGCTTCTTTCTCTTGATGAAGTTCTTATACTTACGTGAAAGATAGGCAACATCATTTTCATCTTGGGAGTCAACTTCTAAAGAGATGGTCTTTAAAGCTATACTCTTTTCTTTCTTTTTCTTCTCATCCTCCATGTTTTTCTTGATCTTTATCTCATGCGTCAACAACAAGCCCATGAGTTCATTAATGGAGAGAGATTTGAGATCCTTTGCCTCTTGAATGGCGGTGACTTTAGGCTCCCATTGTTTAGGCAAAGACCACAATAGCTTCTTTATCTTCTCAAGATTTGAATACTTTTTCCCAAGTCCTTCTAAAACATTGACAATGTTAGTAAATCTAATAAACATATTGGAAATAGCTTCATTTTCATCAATTTTAAACATTTCATATTGATGAACTAACATGTCAATCTTTGTTTCTTTTACTTGACTAGTTCCTTCATGAGTAATTTCTAATTTATCCCATATCTCTTTAGCGATTTTGCAAATAGACATTCTATTATACTCAACTTCATTCAAAGTACAAAATAAGCAATTAATAGCTTTGGCATTTAAAGAGCATGCTTTCTTTTCATTTATTGACTATTCTTACTTAGGTTTTATAGTGCTAACACCATCAACATTTTTTGTCGGAATTTTAAAACCTTCCTCCACAATATCCCATAAATCATAATCAATAGAAAGCAAGAAAAATCTCATTCTATTTTTCGAATAACTATAATTAGTACCATTAAAGAAAGGAGGTTTTGTAATAGATTGACTATTGGTAAAAGAGATAAAACCTAAAGTTGTCATAGCTAAAAAACAATTAAGTTTATCAAGAAATAAATATTTCAAGAAGAGCAACTCGCTCTTATACCAATTGTTGGATCGATATAGCAACCCTAGAGGGGTGAATAGGGTTTAATTAAATTTTTTTTTTTAAAATTAACCTAATTAAACTAATTAATACACTTTTTATAAATAATAAGAAAAATTCAATTTAAGCAACAAATAAGATGAAAAATAGTGTGATAATTTAATTCTATCAAATTTTAGCAAATAAATAAGAACAAATTAAAACATACAATAAATTTCTTAAATTAATTGCAAAAATAAAAAGGAAAGAGTTAGAGAAAAGATACAGTAATTTTTATAGTGGTTCGGTCAAACTCGACCTACTCCACTCTCCAAGCGCCTCTTGGGAATTTAAATAAAAATTTTCCGACTCTTTCCACGAATTAGAGCCCAACCGTTACACCACCGCTCCTTTTACGGGTTCAAGA
Organism: Benincasa hispida; assembly: GCF_027475165.1. Taxonomy (NCBI): domain Eukaryota; kingdom Viridiplantae; phylum Streptophyta; class Magnoliopsida; order Cucurbitales; family Cucurbitaceae; genus Benincasa; species Benincasa hispida. The sequence continues at coordinate 5,393,251 of NC_143481.1, forward strand.
GCAAACCGATCCTTTCCACAGTTTAGGATCAAACCGTTATAAATGTTGAAATTTTTTAAGAACACAATACAACTCTCACTAGAGTGGATTTACAAGTTTAAGCACTCAACAAATTTATCCTCACAAAACAATAACACTCTTTCAAGAATAAGATGAAAAGAAAAAATTGGGAGCTTAGAGAGATCAACAATAGAGACTTTTGAGTTTTGGAGGATTATGAAATGTAAAATTTGCTCATACAAAATTTGGAGAGGAAGCTGGTTTATATAGAGATGGAAAAGAAAAAAAAAATTAGAAATCATAATTAATTTGGACCATTGGATTTTGGAAAAGAAAAATTAATGGTGGAAATTTTAAACTAAACTAGTCGTTAGGGTTTAGGGTCAAAATATAATATTAAATTCTTTTTCTTTTGAAATTCATTTTCTTTCCAAAAAATAAAAAACATACCATGTGTCAAAAACTAGCCGTTAAACACAAACATAAAATAATATTAAATTCATTTTCCTTTAAATTCATTTTCTTTTTAAATTCATTCTTTTTAAAGTCAATCCAAAAATTAAAAAAAAAAAAAACATACCATGTGTAAAAAAACTAGCTGTTAGACACAAACATAAAATAATATTAAATTTATTTTCCTTTTAAATTTCTTTTAAATTTCATTTTTTTAAATCAATCCAAAAATCAAAAGTCCATCGTATGTTAATCTCTTAATGATCCACCATTCAACCAATATTCTGTCACATGTCTACATGCAAATGGTCTGGTTATGCCACGTCATCCACCATGGTATTTTCTCTATAGACTTGTTTCGATCATATGGTCTTCATTTTAGCTCTGATTTGAGTGATTCAAGAGGTGTTGGAATCGTTGTTCCGAGCTCTACACTATGGACATATTAAAACACTAAAATTTTTAGTAATTAAAAATTGAGTTTGTTATCATCAAAACATTGATTAATTAATTAATTAAAATTAATTAATTTGAGATCAAAGGCCAAAAGGCCAATAGTGTTGCATTAGGTATGGATACCCATATCTAGAATAACCATCTATGAAAGAGATGAAATATTCATACCCTCCCCGTGCTCTTACATTCACTGGACCGTAGAGATCTAAATGTATAAGCTTCAAGACCTCTTTGGCTCTATAACCTTTTTTTTTAGTAAAAGGTCATTTTGTCATTTTTGCTTCAATGCATGACTCACATACAGGTAAAGAGTTTTCTTTTAACCATTTAAAAGTCCACTTTTCACTAATCTCTCAATCCTATTAAGATTAATGTGATCTAACCTTAGATGCCAAAGATGGGCATTTTCTTTAGGAGAAATTCTCCATCTTTAAACAGTTGTTGCCATTTTGAACATTTCAGTATTTAGCATGCCTTTTGTAACTAACAACCTTAGTACATACAAGTTACTTTCATTGCCAAAGTCTAGCTTCATTTTATTATTAAAAATAAATACTTTCTTTTCAGGGAAGGATAAGGAATACTTTTGTTCAATCAGACAATAAATAGAAATTAAGTTCCTCTTGATATTAGGAAGTACATATACACATCTAATAACATATATAGTTTCTTGTCCAAAAATAACTTAAGTTTGCCTACGGCAATAGCTGAAATGGCTTCACCAGTACTGACTCTAAGAGTCGTCTCTCCTGCTACCAATTGTCTCCACGGAATAAATCCCTGATAGGAAAAACATACATGATTAGTAGTTCCTGAATCAACTATCCAAACATAATCATCATTCTCTGTTAAGCACATCTCCAAGACAAATAAATCAGATTTATTTTCTTTAGACTTCTTCCTTTTCTGGAAAGTAGTGGGATAAACTCCATAACCTATCATAAACTCCAAATTTCATCTCGGAGGACAATCCTCGTTGATTAACTTCACTAGATTCGGCAACATTTGCTTTCTCTATTTGTCCCTTGTCATTCAATATGGACTGGAGTTTATCGAAGGAGCTAACATTAGTGGTTTCGTCGTTATCAACTCCACTTTGCTTGAATTGTGAGAACTTTCGCTCAAATAATCCTTGCATTGATTGCATGATCTAATTTACAGTGACCATGCTCTCAAATCTTTTGGCTAAGGTATCAGGTATGCTTGCTAAAATGTAAACTCGGGCTTTATCATTAGCCGTCATCCACATTTCGTATATATCATGAACATTTCATGTTGCATCAGGGGATGGGACTTGAGGATAATTCTCAGTTAAGACGATGTTGAGGTCGTTAACCACAAAAAAAGTTTTAATAGAATCTTTCCAAGTTGTATAATTAAAAATGGTCAAACAAGTAGAGGCAAATAATGGAAAAATACAATTTAACAGTTTTGCTGAAAAGAAATAAATTGATTTACATTAGATTTTAGCATAACTCTAAAACATCCAATCAAATTTTATCAAAAACTAAATGAATCTCATTTAACATTTAATTTTTTGCAATGATGCTTAAGTGATTTAGGAAAAAAATCCATTGAAAGGTAGTCAGTTGTCCCTTCATTGAACTAGATACTCTCAACCAATTATTACACTAGAATAACTCTTATTCCTACAACAATTAGTCATAATTGATTGGTCAAGAAATCATTAACTAGCTTAACAATTTCTCGTAAGTGTGACCCTTCATTTTAGACTTTAAGTTCCATCCCAATGAGCCAACTGAAGGAAAAAATCGATTGGGAAAAAAACTAAAGCGATCCTATCCATTTCTGGAGTTCGTTTTGATATTGACCTAATGCACAAACCATCCGGAGGGGAATGCTCCCAGGGCACCTTGAGGCCATACAAGAAGATCTCATGTTGCAAACTAATGAAGGAGACCGTACGACATGTTGACACATATCCCTCTCCCACTTACTATAAATACTCTCTCCATTTACCTTGATATTGATCCATGCAAACACCATCTGTAGGGGGACGCTCCCAGGGCACCTCGAGGCCAAGCATGAGTCTCGTGGTGTGAGCATTAAAGGAGAGACGTATCGTACACATCTTTTTCCTCCCACTGAGTATTTAAAAACATAGGGTTTATTTAACTTAGGAAAAATACGGATAATTATTTTTGGCTAATTATTTTTACTAAGTGATTGTTTAAGTTTGTCAAACAGTAACACTTACTTTGGATAGTTAAAAAATTTTGATTAATGTTCGTTAAACATTTTACCAAACTTTAATCAACAATTGCATGTTTGTAGCAAATCTATCAAATTTACCTTTCAGGTCACTTCTCAGGTAGAGGTGTTCCATTTCCGTCAACTTAAATACCCAAGTCTAGACAGAACTAGCCTTAGATAAAGATCCATTATAAATACATTTGTTATAATTTTAATCTTTTATTAAAATCAATTTAATCCTATTAAACTGATTAAAAAGATTAAACTAATTTCTAATCTCATTAGAAATTGTATGATCTTAGATCTATGTGAGTTATATTTTAAAACCATTAAAAAATGACGAACGTAAATTTGCATGCAATTCTGAATTATTGATTTTAATTTCTAATTTTATTTAATTATAACGATAATAAAATAAATGAAACAAATTAAAACCATTCATTGCATTGAAAGACATACTTAATAAAATTATAACATTTATAAAATTATCTAAAGTAGTGTCATGTTTTATGCAATTCCCATTTCATTACTTAACATACATAACATTTATATATACTAAAGTAATGAAATAAAATAGTATTCATACATACATCCAACTATATATTATAACTCTTATAATATAAATTATGTATGACAATGTTATTATGCATGCAAGCATATATTATAACACTTATATTATATGATGCATGAGCATGCTATAAAATTAAATCATGAAACCATATATTATAACATTTATAATATAAATGATGCATGAATTATGCATACCTATGGTGGAATTTTACTATATGGCATACATTATGACATATATAATTAAAATTAAATCATACATCAAATGCATAATTTAAACAGTAATTTATGGATTGGAATTGGACTCCTAAACCATTAATTAAATTAATACAACATTTATATTAATTTAATTAATAAAAAAAATTAACTATTACATAACTAATAGCTTAACCAATTCAAAATAGGTGAACTAGACCTTGAACCACACCACCAAAAACCCGAATTGCTCGCGAACCACTCGAACCAAGCAAACCAGATGCGAACCAGGTGAGCCACGAACCGAACTGTGTGTGAACCAAAAAAAAAATTCATCTCGGAGCATTGCAACTCTACGAAAAAAAAATTTTGTTTCGTCTTTCACAACAGTTGCAACACTAGATCATAACGTAACAACGCTATTGTACAGTACCCACTGTACAAACGCAAGAACCTTCAATTCTTCTCCGATTTGGGCCTTGTTTTCTCTAGAAAATCACCGAAAATTGCACGAACGACTCGAGACTATGAACTTACAGACTCTATTACAACTAATGCCCAAAAACAAAGGGCACTTACAAATCAAATTTGTAAAAATAAAGTTGTAAATCTAAAGCCTAATCCTGAAACATCCAAAGTTGCAAAAATCATCCAACATCCATTCATCACATGAATAATACAAAATAAAACCCACCAAAATTTTATAGAAACAATTTTGAAAAAAATTGGGAAACAAAAACTCCACTCTGATACCAATTAAAGGATCTTTGAGGTCCATTGCGGAAGTGGGATCGTCCCAATTTTATTTTTATAGAATAAAATTACAGAACATTCAAACTATGCATAATCAAAAAAAATTACAGCATTCTAAGGAGGGAATTAGGGAAGAAATAGCACTTACTTTTGAAGCCAAAAGGTACACGTATTCCCTTGATCTAATCACGAACTCTTATATCTCTAAAAACCCGTAGCAACCCAAATGGCCACCACCACAAGAACTTTTCTTCTTCAGATGCAAGAGATAGAAGAAAAAAACTTACGGTAACTCCCCTCACATCACGATGGATAGAGAGAAAATTAAGGGGAGGGAAGTTCTAACTCCCTCCTTTTAATTTTAAAAAATTAAATTAAAATAAATTTAATTTAATAATATATATATATATATATATAATAACTAACTTATTATATGTTGTATCAAATATAACACATAACCTATGGTTTTTATATTGTATCAAATACAATATAACCTATAGTTTTTATTTCTCTAAATCATTCATGGTATTTAGTATAAATCACATTTATACTAAATTTAATTAAATGAATCTTATCCATATAATTAGTATTTGAATCATACTCAAATATTTAATTCCTCTCAAAATAAACTTTATCTTATAATATATCAAATACATTATATTAATTATATCCCATATAATTAATTCCCTCAATTAATTTGAACAATTCAAATCAATCCAAAATTAATTCTCAATAATCCCTATTGAACTATAGAATGGACCTTATTGACCTGTAGATTGAAGTTCTAATTATATTTGAATAATTAATTAAACTCCTTTAATTAAATTATTCAACATCCATTCATTGTCGATCACTCCACTAAAGACCGAAAACTGTACTATTCGCACTACAGATATATTTCTGTGTCCATTGGATATAACCAATTAACAGTGCGACATCCCTTCACAAATTTCTCGTAAATACAGCTGAACCAAAATTATCGTTTTGCCCCTATAGTCACATCTAACTCTTTATGTACCACTGATCCCTCTAATGATCAATAAGTCATAATCCAACTATGACTAAATCTCTCTCAGGCCAAGAGAGAGTGTGGCCACATTATTCAAGCCCTAGAATCAATCCTTAAGGGAGTAATTTATCTACTTATCCCGACATCAGGAAATGAGTGAATTTCGTCTTGTATAGCTGTGCTCCTAGTTCCCCAATAAGATGAATCCCCAAAATGGTAGGCATATGAAATCGACGATCTGGCCACTCTCACCCATGCAAATCAAAGGACTGCCTTCATAGGCAGGAGTTCATAACTCATTCAGGATTGGTTGGGAAATGTCAAACTTGCAGTTTGTAAACTTTAAACATATTCTATTCACAATAAAGTTGTTATTGAGATTTTTTTTTTCAATAAGGTTGTTATTAAATATGTAAATTTCATTTGAAGATTTCTAAATCCAATAAACTAAATGGACTCGTGGCTATAACATGAATACTTAAAATTTATGTAGAGACATAAAAAAGGATCAAGTTTTAGTAGATAGTCAAAACGGTCTATAAGTATATGGATAGGGTTGGGTATCTTATCCTAGGGACACTATGAATGTAGCCTGCTTTGTATATTGATACAAACAATGTGATCCCAAAGTTGTTCATGTGGAGACATGCGAGTGAAGGTATTCTATGCAAAAGATGTTTGCATAAGATCGGACCACAAAATAGTTACTTTTCTTTATAACGACCATTTACTTTTAAAACTGACTATTTCAATTTGATGACCTAAGGTAACTCGATCTCAATCCTGAGCTAACTATGAACTTCTGTTTATTCGAGATTATCCTTTAATTTGCATGGGTGAGAGTGGCTCAACATGGCCACTTAATAAGCTTCCATTTTAGGGATAAGACCTGATAGATAGCTGGAGACATAGTACTATAAAATGGAGTTCACTCCTACCCATCTTAAGGTTAGCAGATAGGTTGTTTCATTAAGTACTGACTCCTGGTTTTGAGTAAAAGGGGCCCCACCCTCTCTACTAGAGGTGAAAATGGTTTGGTTCGATCCGGTTCGGTGAATTGAATTTTCTAATATTTGAAACCAAACCGAATGGATTTATTGGTTCAAACAAATTCGATTTTGGTATTTTTTTAAAAAAAAATCTATGTTATAACTTTTTGTAAATAAAAAGCGGTTCAGTTCGGTTCGCTTTTAAATTTGATTTTTACTCTTTTTTAAATATATATAAATAAATAAATATGTGTGTGTATATATATTAGTTAAAAATGGTTTGGTTTGGTTTCAAATTTGATTTTCGATATTGAAATCGAACCTAACCAAATTAATTCGATGTCAAAATTTCTTCAAACCGGTCCAAACCGCATTTTTCAATTTCACTGAGGTTTCAATTCGATTTGATTCAATTTTTTAAAACGGTTCAATTTCTGCGATTTGAATGGCTACCCATACTCTCTATGGCTGAGAGGGACTCGGTTTATTGGTAGGACTATAAACCAATTGTTCATTAGAGGATTAGTGGAGACTTAAAGAGCAAGATGTAATGTAGGGGTAAATAGTAATTTTTGTTGGGGTCAATGCCCTGAATCTCGTGGGGTCTCGTAGTTTGTAATTGTATTCTACAAATATTTTATTTATTTAATAAAATATTAGATGTTTTATTTGATATTTTGTAGCATTAAACCCACAAACCAATAAACTAACATCCAATATTATCTTTTGTATCTTAAACATGTATGTAGAGACATACAGATGGATCATGTTTAAGTGATAACCTAAATGGTCTGTAGTAGATGGATAAGACTGAATATCTTATCCTGGTGATACTATGAGTACAACCCATTTTATAGATGTTATAATTGTTGTAAAGTGCTACAAATGATATAATCCTAATCATTCATGTGGAGACATGTGAGTTGGGTATTCCATATAAAGAAGTTTGTATAAGACCGGACCACGAAATGACTAGTCTCATTATATAACATCGTTCATAATATGACATTAAGAGAGGGAAATAACTACTTTCCCCTATTTTCTCTCAACCTGCGTATTGTGTGGGTGGTGGATTAGGGAAATTTTTTTCTTCGTTTTAGATTGAAAGAGAAACACAGAACTGTTCTGAAAAAATTCCCAGTTTCTCATCACTCTTATCCTCTCTCAATTCCCCTCTTCTTCCAAAAACCAAGAGCCCACAAACTCCTTGGATTTTCGTCCAGAGAAGCAGGTTTTGAGTGTTGGTGACCATTTTGGAGATCATCTTGTTCGTGACCTTTTCTTGGAGAAGAAAAGCTTGAAGAAAAGATTCTTCAAAGGTAAGGATTTCTAGAAACCCTAATCTTCTCTTTTCTCTATTGTTATTTTGCATGTTGTAATTATAAGCTTTGTTGTATAATTTTGTATTGATTCTGTAAAAATTATGGGTTCTGTAAAATTGGAATTTCAGTCCGATCCCCGTTTTCGCTCAAGGACCTTCACTCGTTCCTTCAATTCTGACCTAGTTGTAAATACGAACAACCTGTGAAAAATCAACTTATTGATTATAGTTAAATCAAGTGGATAGAAATATATTTATAGTGAGGAGAGTGCAACTACTGAGCTATAGTGAAATGTCTTGGTAGTTAACGAATATTGATCAATTCGGTCTAAAGAGTTTAGCCAATTAATCTCAAATCGTTGGAGCTCGTGATCTGTAGGTCCATTACGTCCCTCTACTAGCTTGTAAAAGGATCAAACCTTAGAATAACGTGTTAAGAGGGTTTGAACTGTTCAATTTTGAGTTAGGGTGTGGATTTATATTCGATATAATAAATGTTTAATTAACAAATTAAATGGATTCGGAGAGATTAAAATATTTAAATTTGATTTAAATATTAATAACATGAATAGAGATCATGTTAGAATTAGGTGTTTTAATAATTTAATATTCAATATTAAATTAATTAATTAATTAAATTGTTTAATTAATTAATTATTTATTTATTTAAAATTTTGAATTTATGAAATTCAAAATATATAATTAATTTGATTAAATTAAATTAATTATTATAAATATATTTTATTTTATTTTATTTTATGAAAATAATTTGAAATTGCATTTAAAATTAATATAAATGAATTTAGTGGGAAAAGTTGGATTTTTCCACTAATGCAAACACTTAATCCACTAATTGAGTGGAATATTGAGTGTCAATACCACAATTAAATCATTTTGCATGTTCAAAATACTTAAATACAAGTTAATTTGAAGGAAATTTATTCATGCAATCTGATTTTCAAAAGTGAAAATTCTGAAGAAAAAAAATTTCTTCACTCCAACTCTCAAAACCACACCAAATGTCTCTCAATTTGGGTTCCACCACCCAATCTAAGGCTTGAGATTAGTAGAGAAGACTCTTGTCATGGTCTACTATAAAGATTGAAGGAGAAATTCAAGGAGATTTGAAACATTTTTTAGGAATCTTCAAAGGTACACTCTTGAAACCTTAAATTCTGAAGGAAAAAAAAACCTTGAACATGCATGCTAATTCACTAAAATTGAAGTAGTTAGAGTGCTTAGGATCCTAATAGCTTCTGTAAGTAGAATGTCAACTCCATCATGATTCAGGTCATGCCACCTATGGTCATCGTGATTAAATGTAAGTTTCTACTATTAGCAGCGTTATATAATAAAATTAGTCATTTCATGGTCGAGTCTTATACAAACTCTTTGTATAGGATACCCCTGCTCACATTCCATATGAATGATCAGGATTAGATTATTTGTAGCACTTTACAACACTTGTAACATCTGCAAAGCGGGTCGTATCCATAGTGTCACAAGGATAAGATACTCAGTCTTATCCATCTACTACAAACCATTTAGGTTATTCATTTAAACATAATCTACCTGTATGTCTCTACATCAATGATTAAGTTACATAAAATAACCTAGGATCTTTGTTTACTGGATTGAGTGTATGCTCATAAAATAACAATTATTTTAATAATAATAATTGATTTATACAAAGTTTACAAACTACAATAATGCAGAAGAGATTTAGGATACAAATCCCTACAGTTCACAATGATTAGAGAGAGGAAACAGGGAACTCACCCTTGAAGAAATTAGTCTTCTCGCTTTCTCTTCTGATCTACTGCATGAACTTAAACTGTCTCTTTTTCTCCTAGTTTCACAATCATAAAAACGCAACAAACACAAAGGAATACCTGTTGAGGTTGATGCCCAAGATCTCGTGGGTCATGTAGTTTGTTATTGTATTGTACAAATAGTTTATTTATTTAATAATGTCTAAGGTATTTTATTTGACATTTAGTAGCATTAACCCACAAAACCAATAAACAAATGTCCAATGTTACCTTCTGTAGCTTAAACATATATGTGGAGACATACAGGTGCATCATGTTTAATTGATAACCTAAATGGTATGGAGTAGATGGATAAGGTTTGATACCTTATCCTGGTGACACTACAAATACGACTCGCTTTGTAGATTTTATAATTGTTGTAAAGTACTACAAATGATCTAATCCTGACCATTCATGTAGAGACATGTGAATGGGGGTGTTCTATATAAAAAAGTTTTGTATAAAACTGAACCACGAAACGAATAGTGTCATTATATAACACCGTTAATAGTAAAGACTTACATTTCACCAAGATAACCATAGATGACATGACCTAAATCCCTGTCGAGTTTGGAACTCCTGCCTATGAAGGTGGTCATTCTCCAACTCAATATGCCTACCATTTTGGAAATTTCGGGCTTAAGAGAGCAATTTATCTACTTACCCTAACAGTAGGGAAGGAATGATCGGAGAATATTCACTCGGAATCAGCCCTTGCTTAATTAATTAAATTAATCAACCTTCATTAAATGTCGGTCACTCCACTAAAGCTCGACAACTGCACTCTTCGCACTATAGATGTATTTCTGTATCCATTAGATATAACCAATCAACACTGTGTCGACCTTCACAAATTGCTCATAGATACAATAGATCAAAATTACCATTTTACCCCTATATCTAACCAAGGCAAGCATTCACAACTCAATCCGAATTCAGGTCAAGTCACCTACAGTCATCTAAGTGAAATGTCAGTCTCTTTTAGCAATGGCAATAAACACAAAAATATAAAAACTAAAATCTCAACCATTTCTTTAGCCTCAAACTTGGTTTGAATGTTTGGAACTCTTAATAAGAAACCAAATAAACTTATGAAAATAGTATAGAATGTGCGTGAACCTATAGCTTAAATTAATTTTTATAAAATTAGTATATAAATAAAATACTTATTTATCGTGATTGCGTAAATCAATGAGTAATAGCAACAAATACCCATCTCACGTTTCAAACAAATTATTGAAACATTAAATTATTGTCTTAAATTATACATTAGCTATTTTAAATCATTAGTTCATTCGACCATCGATCAATGATTTCCAGACCTTTATCAAATACTCGAGACCCAATTATAATGTAAATGTCCAAAGAATCCAATGGACTTAAAACATACTGAGTGGGGAATAATCCTCAGCAGCTTCTCCACACTACCGTAGGAGTTACACTTTCAGAGTCTTTCTAACATCAAATGCTTCAAAATTAACACATCAGCAAAATGATTGGGAAAAAAAAGAAAATTGGATCTTCAATACAGACGAACAAACTTGCAAAATCTACTTTATGAATTCAGTTTCATCCTGAGCAGTAAAACCATTTCCAAAATGCTGCCATAAGAATAGTCCCAACAGCCAAAACGGAAGCCATAATTCTTCAGTAGAAGATGATTGATATTATTGTGAAAGTACACAAACTCTTTTTTTTATGTATTTTTGCATGTGATGCCAAAATACTCCTCAGCTAAACAACTCAAGAATGAACAAACGGTTGTTTTATTTCTGCAAAGGCTTGGGCTCTTTATCGGGTAAGATGTTATTGGGAAGGACGAGTTCAGGAGGTGTTTCACGAACAACACCGAGCATTGAGTCATAATCCTCGTCCCTGCGAGCAAACTTCTTGCGGAGCACCTTCTCAAACTCAATTTCGTCAAAGGACTTTGCATTTTCAGCTGCGTGAACCTGTGCAAGGTTCAAATAATTGGTGGCAGACTGAGATATGAAAGCTATCTCTTCGTCAGTGAGCTTTCGGAGGAATTTCGCTGGATTGCCTCCCCATACCTGCAAAAAATACATTGTGGGGTAAGGCTCACTACATATGACACATGACCACATAAAGCTAACTAGAAGCCCAAGTCCATGCTCCAATAGAAGATCAGAACAGATTGTTCCAATCAAGAGATCATTGAGAATTAATATTCAGGGGAACCAAATTATGTCCCAATACTAAAGGAAAATGATCAAAGAGTAAAAGATTGAGATTTAAAATCAAATCTTTTTAATCGAATATGAGTTGGACTTTCCCCATAGAGAAGATAAAAACAAGTGTTTGCCCTGAAAAATCTCATCGATTGGTGGCTAGACAACAAAACTAAGTATTTTGGTATTGTACAATTAGAGCTTCTTTTGTGGTCCATTTGGATAGAAACGAATGCTAGACTGTTTGATGACAAACGAAAATCTATAAGTTGGGCTTATAGCCTAAAACTTCAACTAGTATTCATTGCCCTTCGAGTTCTTTGTAATTTTAATAGTTTCTTGATCAATCTTGTTTAAAGTTCTTTTTTGTAACTTTTTTCAAGAAGACCTCTCTCTCGTCCCTTGGCCTTTAGGGTGTATATCTCAATTTTCCCTTCTTTTTCTCTTTTTTTAAAAAATAAAAATAAAAATAATCTTGGTAATCACCTCTCCAGAGGGGATCTTAGTATTCTGCCTCACAAGAGCTCCAGCAGCTACCATGGCATTCTTCTCAACAACAACGCCATCAAGCAATGTTGCACCCATGCCAACAAAAGCCTCATCCTCAACAGTGCAGCCATGTAATACAGCACTGTGACCTGTCAGGTTTTAAACTTGCTTTTAAGTAAGAAAGATTAAAGAACATTAACAAGTGCAACCTCCGCACAGTATATAGTGAAAGCCAAAGTACACACACCTATGGTGACATTGTCACCAATGATGGTTGGTAAAACCTTTCCACTTAAATTAGATTTTGCCACATGCACAAGGGAGTTGTCCTGTATGTTGGTTCCAGATCCCACACTGATGCTGTTCACATCACCTAGTCAAATAGATTATTTAGTTAGGGAACAAAGCTTACGAAGTGTTCAATATGAAAGTAATTCCATGGGCTAACAAGCCTAACATGATATGAATAAATGTTTATTTTAATTTAAGTTTCATGACGTTACTTGAATTGTTGATTCCATATGTTTTAATGAGAAATAAAAACAAATAATATGTGCAAGAGACTCTGAAGTTGTTTGAAGATTACGTTTAATTGATTTTCCGTTCTTAAAAACTGGACAACTCTTTATCTAACACATATTTGAGCATATATTTTAATGAGATTAACACAAACAAGATATACATGAGACTGTGAGGTCCAATGAAGATGTGCTTAAAATGATTTTCTGTTCTTTAAAAATGGATAACTCTTATCTAAAACTGGATCTAGTCCTAACAAAATCTTCTAGTCCTAACAAATTTTCATGCGCTTAAATGAACTCAATAACATGCTTCTAGTCCTGCTGTTTTTGTTATCCAATGTCTTCCATCTAATTTGGTCAAACCAAATCTACTTTCTTGTACCAAAATGCTTCCTTCTCTTTACAAAATCTCCGCAACCATTTACCAATCATACGGGAAGAGCAGAGTCTTTTCAAGATTATCTGCCCCCTATGTTTCAACAACAAACAAGTAGGTTTCCAATTAACAAAGTGCTTCACTTCCTCCATTGTTTCAACCCCAGATGAAATCTCTAATCAGCTACCCACCATGTTTAAAACCTCATCGTGAATAGAGGAATAAAATACAGGCCTTTTGTAAATGTTATTGAGAAAAATAGGCAATTGGAAGAATGTTTACCATTCAGAGGGAATTATACTCTCTTCTACACTCAGTCCTCTCTAATAAACTTAAGCTTCTCTTAAGATTGAAAATTTAGCAAGGATTTAAAAATTTTATTTAAAAGTTGAAATATTAAGCAAAGTCATTGGCAAACAGATTAGGAAGATTTAGTGACTTTCTTTTAACTGTTTCTCAAATGATCTAGTACAATTTTTTTTACTATCCTTGAGTGTTGGAGTCAACTTGTAGTCACTTCTTCTAATCTCATAGGACAATTATGCAAGCAATTAGAGATTGAAACTTGTATGATTTCTTAGTCCCTTCATATTTTTACTCACCTTGACGTCTCGCGATGGTAAAAATGGCTTTGAACATTAACCTATTCAAAATTATTTTCTATCCTTTTAAATTTATAGAAGAAAATACATTTGATAAAATATCTTTCTTGTGCTTTGATTATTTACTTGTCGTATTATTCTAAAAAGATATCATAAAATACATTTAAGTCAAGTTATACTTGACAATGATAATGACTATATATGAATGGTAAATTTAATGAAGAATACAAATACACACACACAAATTACAAAATACTATTTTGGTTTTTGTTTTTTTAAAATAAAAAACTAACTTTTAAAAATTATCCTACCAAGGAAGTTATATATGTAAAAATATATATATCATAATAATAAAAATTATAAGCTTTACTTCCAGAAGTATCCTAAGTTGACCTAACATCAAGTGTAAAGGTTAAGGTGAAAATGGAGTGCAGGAGCTAGCCAAAAGAAGCACTGGAAAGTAAGAATACGTTTAAACTTGTGCCTGTAGATATTTTTTGACAGGAAAAGACAAAGCTACTATATCTAAAGCACTTAGAGTGCACAATGGGAGTGAGCTAATGATAGTTGAAATGTCTATAGTTACGGAGAGAAACTCTGGATAACATTGCAATTAATTTTTTGGATAAGAGATAACATTGCAATTAATTGATAAATAGACCAAACAGCACTTAAAAAAATATTAATAAAATAAAAATAATAAATAATAATAAAATTTATTCCTATAAAAAAATCTTAAAAATACCAAACACATCAAATAAATACAAACTTCATTACATTAGTTATTACAAAAACCTTCCCGTTAAGGAAAAAGTGTGAAGAGGTTTAAGATGGACAAAACTTTTAGAGTCCAAAACTTTCAAAGCATGTACCTGTTAAATGTGCTAAAAAAGACTAGAAATATTGTAAAAATAAAAGAATCTTTCACACAGGATTTACCTCTCAAAACGCATCCATACCAAATAGAAGATCCTCTTCCAACTTGAACGTCCCCAATAATGGATGCACTTGGAGCAACAAATACGTCCTTGTCAACAACAGGAGCCTTATCAAATACGTTCATCAGAGTACGATGCCTAGACACTGCAGAAAACCACAGACATATTAGACCATCAGGTATCAAGACAATTGAACAAGAAAGGGGAACTTATAACCAAATTGAAATACAACAACAGAAAATTAAGCAAATCTAACAAGAAATGTGTTTCAGTGATAGTGCCATCAACAAGCTCACCTTGAAATGCCCAAGTGAGTCATTTCACTAAGACTATCACTCCCAAAGTACATTTGCATTTGTAATTAAGAATTCCACAATATCCCAGTAAGCATCGTTTGACCGCATTAGACACCTCCTCTTCGAAAATCAAATGAATAATTCTAATATAAATCCCCAAAGAATTCGTGTACATATCCCTAAACCTAATACTCGAAACCTCATCCACTTCACAAAATAAGAATCAATGTTCTCCCTGGCATACCTATTCAATTTCATTAAAATTAAAAACCAACGCACACTGAACGCTCATAAGCTGTATCTCATCGATCAAATTCAGACAACATCAATTAGCATTCCCACAAGCTGATCCGGTCAGAATAACAGAACTCCTAAAACATACCCAGATGGCAGTCAAAATTAAAGGCGGAAAGATCCGAAACTAGAAGAAGGTGCTATACCCATAAGAGAAGAAAAAGAAATGCTTACGCTGTTCTTGGAAGAAATATCTGCCTTGGAGACGGCAGCCAAGGCGATCGATTGCCTGACCGGTCTCACGGATCCAAAATCCAACGGTGTAAATAGCTTTCCCCAGAGTTCCCATCGTCTTCTTCTTCCTTCTGCTCTCTGATCTCGAGATGTTCAGAGGATACCAAGATCACTGGAAGCCTTTGGGCTTCTTCTTGTATCTGCTTGAGAAATGGAAACGAGAAAGGCAGCAGAGCTACGAGGAAGAAATGAGGTTGCACTTGCACAATAGGGTAGAATATCCCACAAAGGGAAGGGCAATTTGGGAATCTAACAACTTAAACGGTGCGTTTTAGTTGCCTCGGACATGCTGCAAGCAAATTAATGCTCCCTCACTAAGTGTGATTTGACAGATATGCCCATTGGTTATTTATTAGAGGATTTTTTGTTAAATTAAACAGACTAATTTTTATTTATGACTCTAATATTTTAAAATGTTTTATTTTTGTCTAAATTTATTTTTTAAAATATCATTGGAAGGTTTTCTCTTTTTTTGTTAAATAATATGAAATTTGATATAATTGTTAATGTACAAATTGAAAGACATGAATGGCGTCATTTACAAAATCATTCCGAGTCAATCTAGTTACTATCATAGTTTAAAGTTAGGGTGCTTGAAATTTTTTTAGGTGGAAATTTCGATTTTCTCCCAATTTTTCAAATAATTTTGAATTTTCAAAATTTCTTTTGATATTTTATTGAAATTCTGAGTTTCTTTTAGTAATTAGCTAAGTTAGTTTAATGAATTTTTTTCTCTTTCACCAAAAAAAAAAAAAAATTTCTCAAGAAACAACATGTTTTCATTCAAATTTTTTTCATTGAATTTTTGTATCATTTCACTTCAAACTTGAATAAATGTAAATTCTCTAATTCTTCTCTCGTTTCTCTCCGGCTCTATCAACTTCTAGAGTTTCTTTTTCTTTTTTTTTTAAATTTTATTATGTTATTTTAATGACATGTTTTTTATATCTCTCGTGTTTAATATTATGGTTTTTCTAATGCTATGTTAGTTTAGTGCTACGATTTTTTGTTTTTGTATCTACTTCATTTTATAGTAAATAATTTACAATATTTTATTTGCAAATGTTTCATGTTCTTTAACTTTATAATTAATTTCACTGTTTGATATTATTTTGTAATTATTTTTTTATTTCTTTTTTAAATCTATGTTCTTGCATCAATGTTTGCACAAATATTTTACAATATACATCTAAATGTTGACTTACTCTGTAGAAATGATTATTAGAAATGGTCAATTTAGTCACAATCAATGATAACAATTTCCATTGATTTCCATCAATATTTTCATAAATTGAGGCATCGATATTTCATAACATCAATATTTCGAACCTTATTTGTTATTATGTAAAACATACTTTTTTTTATCCTGATATGTAAAATAGATTGTGTAAATATTTTTTTAATATTTTTCATATGAAATTAATAATAACAAATATATTAATATGAGGGATTTTTAAATATAAAAAACTGGCCAAACTATTACAATTTATATTAAAAAAAAAAAACCATTAAGAATAGTTGTAGTCCAACCAAATCCAAAAATGATGTAAAATAACAAAAAACTCACCCCAAACGGACAAAAAAAAACGAAAAACATAGAACCCAACTAATTGACTTGATTTCTCCCTCAAATGCTTCATCTCCTCCAATTGAAGAAAACAAACGCTTCACCTCCCTTGTGTCATTCTCTATCAAAATTCTTCTTCTTCTTCTTTCATCACGTTGTTTCATGTCCTTTTTTTTTCTATTTACATCATTTTCTTCCATCGAAGTTACTTCATCTTCCCTCATTTTTTTCTACTTAGGTCATTTTCTTCCTTCGGCTTTGCTTCATCGACACAGCTGCTTTTTTTTTCCCCTCTATTTACGTCATTTTCCATCTGCTGTTCATTTCCATTCTAATTTTCTTGGTCCTCTTTTTCTTCTTCTTAATCCTTCTTCCGTTGCTGCTTCTTCTACCACTACATCAGTAATTACTTAACATAAAAGGTATAACTCTTTTCTTTTCTTGTAATCAATTTATGAATGATTATAGTTATTAAGCCTAATTCTTGTTTCTTGTTTAGTGGTAATATTTATTAACCCTATATTTTGTGTACAGGTGGTAAGTAACAACAAAAGGAAGAAAGTTAAAGGAGAAGAATCATCAAATAAACAAAAGAAAACAACAAATCAAAAGGAAGGCCAAGTGAAACTAAAATTGAAGGCTACTATAAACAAAGTAGTATCAGTGCCTATAAATGACATTAAGTATTTTATGTTGCTTATCATTCATACAACTACCAATATATATACATTATGTTAGTTTTGATATTTCTTTTACAGATGGTGTTTTTATCATTCATAGACTACTTACAACTGTCATGCTTTAGTATATAAAGAAGTATGTTAGCTCTAAAAAAGAGTTGAGTTTATGGCCTTAACTTTCCTGTATTTGGGTAATTTTTGTGCTTTATTTGTCTTATTTTGTAGGAGAATTGACCCAATGGAGCAAGTACGTGCGAAAATGAAGAATCAAGCAAAAAGAAATGAAAATCCAGGAGTCAACGCACCAAATTAAGCTTAGATGCAAAAAGACAATTTTGCCCTGTTCTAGCGTTGCAACGCTCTTCATAAGCCTAAGTTCAACACTCATTTGATGCTGAAAGGCAGTAGCATCAGGTATAGGGCAGCGTTGCAACACTGCCCCAAACATCACGATGCTCTGGAGTTGGATCATCGCTAGCGTTCCAATGCATCCCAACGCTTGAACCCCAATGCCTGAAGACAGAACACTCAACGTTGCAACGCTCCTTTCAAGCGTTGCAATGCTACAACGATTGACGGACTTTTGAGCAACGTGCGATGCAACCAAGCATTACAATGCCTCCTTGACGCTATCCAATGTGCGCCGCAGCATTGCAATTTTGAGATTGGTGTCCTAATTCTCCCCGAGTCTCGTAGTTTATAAATTGCACACATTGTTATGAATAAAATAAGAGTTATTTTATTTTGCATTTACTCATATCTAATAAACAAAGCTTCATGGTTGGTGTATGTAAACTTAAGCATGTATATGAGATATACAAGTGGATCATTCCTTAAGTGATAAGTTAAAAAGGTATGTAGTATAAGGATTAAGGAGGGATACCTGATCCTAGTAACACTACGGATCAGCCCGCTTTGTAGAGGTTTACAAGTGTTGTGAACTACTATAGATGGTTGATTCTGACTATTCATGTGGAGGCATGCGAGCAGGGTATCCTATACAAAGAGTTTGTATAAGACTGGACCACGAGATGACTAGTCTCTTTATATAACGTCGTTGATACCTAAGACTTACATCTCACCTAAACGACCATAGGTAACATGACCTTAATCCTGAGTGTTTTGGGAACTCCTACCTTTGAGGGCGGTTCTTTGATTAGTATGGGTGAGAGTGGTCAGGTTACCAACTCAACAAGCCTACCTTTTTAAGGATTTGTCTGATTTGGGAGCTGAAAACTTAATTACACAAGATGGAATTCACTCATTCCCCAAAGTAGAGTAAGTAGATAAATTGCTCCCTTAAGGGCTGACTCCGGGTCATAGTGGCCACAACTTCTCTTTAGAAGAGAGGACATAGTCATCATTAGATCAATGGTACTTAAAGAGTTAGATGTAACTACAAAGGCAAAACGGTAAATTAGCCTAGTTGTACTTACGAGCGATCTGTGAATGGTTATCGCACTGTTGATTGGTTGATATAGACACAAAATATATCTGTAGTAAAGAGAGTGTAACGTCGGCCTTTAGTGGAGTGCCCGACAGTTAACGGATGGTGGATCCCATGATAAAGAGTTTAGTCAGTTATTCACGTATGGTTGGAGCTTCAAGCTACAGGTCCATAAGGTCCCATTGGTAGCTCAATGGATTCAAGTTGAGAATCAGTTCTTGGTATTGATTTGAAATGTTCAAATTGACAAGAGAAAATTCGATTATATATGATATAAGTGGTGTGATGTATGAGAAACATCAAGTGGAGGATTAATGTAAATATGATTTACATTAAGTACCATAAAATAGAAAAAGAACTATGGTTTATATGTTTCATGAGATGAAATATTAAAACTATAGGATATAAATATGATATGGTAAGTTGGTTATCATATATATTTATAATAATATTAATTATTGGATAATTATCTTTTTTTCTCTAATAATCAATTGAGTGGGAGGTTATTGGTGGTTTTATGGTAACCACGAGATAAAAGGAAAAATGTTTTTCTAAACTTAGTAGAATTGCTACTTTCGGAAAGGAACTCACGGAATGATATCAAGTGAAATAGTTTCACTAAATGATAGCTCATAGAGAGACTAAACGATCGTGGAGTGTCACTATACGATAGTCCACTCAGCTGGTCGTAGCTAAACGATCACAAGGGCATTATCTATACTATAGGTTGTCTTCTTCTACATGATTAAGTATTCATCTATACGATAGATACTTCTCACTCCCACTTGCTCAATCGTTTACACGATTGGTGTTCCTCCAGTTTCTTTTTCTAACCAAGTCCATACAAAGCCCACATTTCTGGATTCTCACATCGAAAATACCAAGGTAACCATTATGGTAGTGTTCTTACTCAACTTGACTGAGTTCGAGATCTTGGAGGCCATTCGTTGTGTGTTCGCATTGTTCGTGTGGTGGTTACTATTGATCGTGCTGTGTTACGGTTATAATGTTCGAGCGTTCGTGTATTGCTGTCTTGGAGACTGAACGAGCATTCATGATTGAGGGAGTTTGAAGAACGAGTCTTCAAAGGTATGATACTTTATCCCTTGATTATATTAAAACATGTTTTAATTTTGTACTATACATGACCTGTTAGTTTCCGTTTCTTGACTGTAATTGTTCGTGTTCAATTACGAACGGAATTTGGAACGATCATTCCGTTGCTCATAGAAATATCTATGTCTGATTTCCTTCAGCAATGTAATTTCTAAGCGTTGCAACGCTGCGAGAAACCTATAAATAAGGTGAAAATTAAGAGTTTAGTCCGATTTTGGGAGCATTGAAGCCAAATTGTTGCGCAATTGTCACCATAGTTAACCTCGCTTCTCTTTTTATCATTGTAATTCCAATATGCCTTTTAGAGACTAGGTAACTTTTTTGAGATAGTTTGTATGTCTTAATTCTTGAAGGTTTACTATTTTAATTTATTCAATTCTTATGAACCATTTAGGTGGATTTGTTTATTATGAATAGAGTTCGGCGAATTTTCGTTACAAATTAATTTATTGAATTTCTTGTATGCAAAATCGTTAGATCCTATACATTATTGATTGATTAAGTTGCACGTATTAGGATCACATGTTTACGGTCTAGACTGTTCTGACCAAATTCATGTATGCCCTAATATAATCCTTCCCAAATAAATCATGCTATAAGATGTGGTTGTCCAGCTTGTGGTATGTCTCAGCAATTGAATCCATTCTTAATGCTTTTCAGTTTTAACTTGTATGTCACTGAGAAGGAAGAGTTTTAAACTAAATTAGTGCTGATTTATATTTTTATCAAAATTGGGTAATTGGGCTATTAGGATTTCTAATAGATTGAGGGATTCACATAATTGGAGAAATTAACTATTACCTAAGGATAGAAAATAAAAAGTATACAAACTAATCCCAAGATTTTTCCTCAATTTGATTCAACCCTTTTTTGTGCTAACTCTAGTTTTTCTCTATTTGATTCTTAATTTATTTTATAAAGCAAAAGCAAAAACCATCAAAACCTTTTTAAGTGAAATACATCAATTGGCCTAAGTTGATTCAACAGTCTCTCTGTGGATTCGACCACGATCTTACCACTTTACTGCATTTATAGTATAAGTTTTGGATCGGTGAAAGTAAATTATCTTTCCTCGGGCCAGGGCGGTTACGACAACGCTAGTCCCAAAGTCTAAACAAAGTACCATCACTTCTATCAAATTTATGATTTGCAATAGAAAATGATAGAAGTCCATCACTATCTGCCAATGATAGACAGTGATAGAATTCAGATTTAGATGATAGACAGTGATGGAAGTCATTAAATGATAATAGTGAGTGATAGTGAGTGATAGTTAATGATAGTTAATGAAAGAATATAGATATATATCACTCTTTTATTATTGATAGTTATATGTTTAAATAGGTGGAACAAGAACATGAACATCAAACAATAATGCAAGACCAGAACAAGCATTTGAAGATAATAATATGCATCTTATTAGATGCAATACAAATTATACGAAACTAATTAAATGATAGGAATTTAAATACTTTTAGAAATTGTCCTTTTGGCCACTTTCTAAATATAAAAATTGAGAAAATGCCCACAAGATTCATAAACTACCTTCTAAAAAAACAATGCATCACAAATAAACCAAATGTCTTGGCATTTAACTTTAATGGGCATATAGGAGAGTGGATTAAAAGAGATTTGTTTAATCACAGGTTTAAATGGTACTCAACTACCATCAATAGATTTGGAAGAAAAAAAAAACAAATTTATGAACTTGGAAAAGGGTTCTTTAAGAATGATGATTCAATTGATAGAAAGGACATTTAGAGAAGCTTTAAGTTCTTACATGATTCTGAAAGTGATAGTGTAAAGGTTAAGTTGGCAACCTCCTTTTCTTAGAGTCATTTTTAATCCCTAGGCAAGGACACAATGTTGTTAATTGAAAACATGTTGACATATTGGACAATGAACAAGAATTTAAAAACTATCATTAGGGATGATTGTCATATAACTTGATATATCAATTTTTCAAAAAGGCTTATTCTACTGAAAAGGATTTTGTATGCCTTCAAGGTTTCAATTTAGCACTAGTTTATTGGGCACTTGAAATAATACCAAAATTTTTCACAATAGATATTGGATTTGGAAGAAAAAATTGCAATCAAAATACAAGAGTAATATCATGGTAGTGCTTGCAACCTGATCATTGGAGAAATCTTAAAGAAAATATCTTTCAAAGAAATGATGTAAGTATTTTCTTTAATTTCTTAGCTTCATTTTTATTACTTGCAATGGTTTCAAATAAAAAACAAATAATAGTCTATCATTGTCTACCCGCAAAAACAGTGATAGACATATATCATAAAAAGCTTATTTTTTACCTAATGATTTAAATGTTTTAAACTTGAGGTTTTGTTTAATTCCACTAGTTCCAACAGAACAAGAATCACAATTTGCCACAATCAAATATTTGGATTTGGAAGAAAAGGAGAAGGAAAAGATAGAAAGAGAAATTAAAAAAAAAAAAAAAAGAGAAAGAAAAAAAGAAGAAGAAATAAATGAAGAAATAGATTTAATTGGAGGAAAAAATGAGAAAGAAAAAAAAGAAGAAGAAATAAATGAAGAAATAGATTTAATTGGAAGAAAAAATGAGCATGGAAAAATATAATGGAGGAAATAGAAGAACTGAAAAATGGCCAACATAGGGTAGAAAAATAGCATAAAAGTTTGAAATAAGGCCAAGAAGAGATCATCAGAATGTTAAAAACAATCATGGAAAGATTGAATGATAGACTTCCAATTGAAAAGCTTCCGCAAGAAGAAGAAGAAAAAGAGGTTGAGGAGACCATAGAAACAAACAAAGCTCTTTCTTGTAGCTTACAAATTCTTGAAAGAAATGATGAAATTGATAAAATTATGGTGAATTATGCTGCAAATTATGTGGCTCAGGTAAGTCTTTTCCTATATACTATTTTATTTTTAAATGTAAACATACATTTACTAACTAAACTAAAATTGATTTTTCTTGTAGATTAGAATTTGAAATGAAGAAAAGGTTTATATACAAGTTTTTGTACTGATAGAAAGTGATAGAAATATATCACTGTCTATCAACGTCTTTTTCTTCTTTTTGATTTGTGTCTTTTATTATAGGAATCTCATTTTGTTCATTATCTTTGTGTTTGATTTATGTTTTTTGTTTTAGGAATCTTATACACCAACATAAGAGATTGAAACACAAGACGATTTTTGACCATATTCAAACTCTATATTTGGAAACCCAAAGACACAATAATTAACAATGGAGTTTGAGGAAGAGGATGGAAAGGAAAAGGTTTGCTTCATCTCTTGAGCTATTTTTTTTTCCTTTGTTAAGCTACATTGTCAAGAAAGTCAATTAGATCTATCACTGCCCATCAATTCTATCAGTGTCTATCACTAATAGAAAATTGTATCACTTTCTTGATTTTGATGTAACAATGACGCATTACATTATATTATTGCAGCAAAAATAATTTGAAATTGCAGAACATATGAAAAAACTGATCATGTTCAGCAGAAGGATAAGGTAAATATATGGATGCTTTGGAAGAAAATAAAGCGATAAATTGTCTTCTTAAGTATTTTAGAATTTTAAATCTATTGCAGAAAGTTGAGCTTGAAGAAGAAAAATAATCTGATGTATCTGACAGAGAAGAAAAACAAAAAAAAAATGAGAGAAGATCAAAACTAAATAGATGAGAAAAAGGTAAATATAATTTATTGATGATATTTATAAAATACTATCTATATCTGACATTATATTATTACTTTATTTATTACAGCCTGTTGATGAAGAGAAAAATTTTGTTGAATAAGAAGAGCATGTTGAAGAACAAGTTGTTGAGGAAGAAACTAAAGAAGAAAGTGAGAATGAAAAGAAAAAAAGACTTGAAAATAAAAGAAAATAACAAAGAGAAAAGAAGGTAAATAGTTGTCTGTTGTATCACTGGATATTTTAAATCATGATAAATAGAATGATAGTGGTCTATCACTTTCTATTAATGGTAGATACTGATTTTTTTTTTATTTTATAAATGAAGTTGTATATTGATGTTATGTTAGTATGTTTCTTGCTATATAGATCTAAATAGTTGTTGTCGTCAGTTATATCTAACTAGATGTTTGTACATATTAGCTGATATAATGATGAATAGAGTGATAGTTGTCTATCACCATCTATCATTGATAGAGAGTGATAGACCACTATCGCTGTCTATCAACAGTATATAATGAGAAATTTTATGATAAATCAATTTGGATGTTAATATTATGTTCATATATTTATTGATACATAGATATAAATAATCGATGATATCATGATATGTAGTTTCAAATTCTAACCTTTAACATTTTTTTTTCTTGTTACTACTATTTTAGGTTTGCTGAAGGTGAAGGAAAAGGGAAACGTACAAAGTTTAGACTAAAAGTATTAGATGATGATAGGAAAATTGTCAATGAAAGACCCAAGAGAGAAAAGAAACAAACAACAAAGACAAAGTAAATGAACAGAGAACCAAGAAAAAGAACGAAACGACTTCATTGATGGACAGTGCTCCAAGCTTCAGCTTAAACATCTCTCAACTAAACGCTCAAACTCAATCTCAACTTTCTCAATCTGAATCTCAACCTTCTCAGACTTAATGTTAGAACTTGATTTTAGAATGTTATTGAAAAAGACCACGATACTACTAACAATGAAATATGTTACTTTGTAAATGATATTTTGGGAATGTTACAATACTAGTGACAATGAACATTGATGATAGAACTACATCTATAAGAATTCTAGTTTATATTAATGACGTTATTTGCTACTAATGATGTTATCTGCTGTGATTTTATCAGTTTTATAAACTTTTGTATATATGTTAGATAAAATTCTATTAGGTACATGATGAATAAACCACTATCAAATATATGTCTAATATAATTCTACTAGGTACATCATGAATTCTATCATTGATAGACAATGATAAAAGTCTATCAATGTCTATTAGTGATAGTCTATCAAAAAGAAAAATGATTGTAAGCTCCATTTCACTTGGGGAAAGAACTGCTTGTTGGAAGTTATTTTTAATTGTGAGTTCAATCGAAGAAAATATGCAATGTTATTTTGTGTCATGTTATTGTGTAAAATATGCAATAGTTTTTCCTTTGCTAGAAGTTACTTCTAATTACTCTCTATCAGTGATATATACTGATTGAAAGATATCAGTGTGTATATCAACACAATGGTATATCAGTGTGCATAAATGATAGACACCTATAGAAATCTATCAGTATCATCACTGTATATCACTGTTTGTATAAATGTGTAGATCACATGTTTCAATCTAGAAAATGAATATAAACAAAGAAATTTAATAATTTTATTCATATAAAGATATCATTTCATTTACTTACAAACTCAATAATAGAACCAATCAAGGGGGGAAATAACTTTCAAAATATCTAATATCAATCCAAATGGCAATACAAGAGAAAAAAATGCAATTATAATGATTACATCATTGAGTAATTTGACGAAATTTGCAAGTCCTAAAATTGTGAGTGAGAACGACTACATCTTAATGAACTACTTTTAGCTTCACCTACAGATATAATCCTTTGTTTTTTAGGTCTTCCTGCTGAACGTTTAAAAATTTGAGGTAATGCTCTAATGTCATCATCTAAAACCCTCCAATTTGAATAGACTCCAACAGGTCGAACACAACCCATGTATGTCGATAACAACACACTTGAGTAATAATAATTAGATACATAAGAATAAGTATCCATGTTAAGCAATCGAAGAATAGCAAGTGCATGACATGCAGGGAATTTCTTCAAAATCCCATACTCGACAACTGCAAAATCCAAAATTAAGCTTGACTAGGAATTATTTATCACCATCCATTTCTGATTATTTCAACGTTGCCAATAGGATGAACCTATTAAATAAAAATGGGAAAAAGAAATCAACACATTACAAACATACTAAACATCAAATAAATAAATAAATAAAAATTTGTAGAAATCTATCAATGTTAGTGATAGACTTCTATCGCAGTCTATCGGTGATAGACAGTGATAGACGTCTATCACTGATAGACAATGATATAAATCTATCACTGTATCACACTAAATATCATTCTCCTATCAATTTTATAAAGAACGCTTACCATGCAACTTCCTGATTGTTCATGTTGGTTGCGTTAATATTCTCGGTCCAAGGAGTCAAAATTATTTTCATCGACAAACTAACTTTCCTTCGATCATGAAACCATTTTTGCAGTAAACCTCTGATTGCATTGAGTAAACTTGCAACAGGTAAGTTTTTATTCTCTTTCAAAACATAATTTACACACTCTGAAGAGTTTTTTGTCATAATTTCATACCTTATTCTTCGAAAATATACATGTGACCACTTCCCAAATCTTACATTAATGAGGTATCTTCGAATATTGAGAGAAATTGACTCCATAGATTTCATATTAAACTCGAAGTCATCATCAGTATAAGATTTAGCAAAACTAAAGTAAAACTGGTCAATCAAAGGATCCTTGAACAACTTCTTCAAATTTCGTAGAACATGTTGAATGCACACACAATACTCAACATTATTAAACACACTTAAGACACCCTTTGGAATGTTCAAATGTCGATCAGAGACAATAACTAAATGTTCTTTATCCCCTAAACTAGTTTGTATGTTCAAAAAATTATTTCCATGTTACATCATTTTCAAAATCTATAATATAAAACGCAAGGGAGAAAATATTATCATTACCATCTAGTGTGGAAGCTAATAGTAGAGTACCGCCAAACTTAGACTTAAAAAACATGCCATCAACAGACATGGTAGGTCTGCAGTACCTCTACCCCTCAATAGATGCACCAATAGCCATGAAACATAATTTAAAATGTCAATTTTCATCAATCTTTAAAGCATGGTATGTTCCTGAAAAAATAAATGAAAATAATTATATTAGTCACAATAGTAACAAATCAATCATTGGTTGTCATTAGTACATATACAGTGATAGAAGTCTATTACAGTCTACTAGTGATAGACAGTGATGCACAACTATCATTGATAGATAGTGATAGATGTCTATCACAGTCTATTTACAATACACATTGATATAAATTTTATAAGAATAATACTTCATTTGTAATAATACTTGGATTCATTTCTTTCAACCTTTCAAAAAACTGTGGAATCGAGCTATATAATTCAGCTGCATCACCATTTAATGATCTTAATATATGTTCTTTTGCCCTCCAAGCTTTTTTATAACTAATATTAACACCAAGCTTAGTACGAACCTTATGAACAATATCTCTAGGAAAGGAGTGATCAGTAGAGATAAACCTAAAATCTTCTTTCAAGCAGTCCCCAATTACAGATGAAGAAACTTGCCTATGATAACTTTGAAATGTATTCATTGAACAATCATGGTCGGGAATACACTTTATAAGCATCCATAACTCACTCTTCTTGTACCGAGATGCCCGAACATACCATTGACAGCCTTCTTGCAAACATTTCAACTCAAACGACTTTGAATTTGACTGTGTAGTCCTGAATTGAAAATCTTATTCACTGCTATTACATAAAAGCACTTAGACAATATTTCTTTACTTCCAAATATATATTTTTCCTTCAAATCACCATTAAAACCAACATTTCATATAACTTGATCATTTGAAGAACTAGAATAAGAACCTAAACATAGCAATCTATCAATGCCTCCACCACTAATACCACTGCAAGATCCTTCTATATAATGATATCTAACATGAGCAACTAAAGGATACCTAGTCCCTGAATTTGTAGCTAAAGACAAGTACCAAATGACATCCTTATCTTCCTTTATTTGGAATATAGATTGAATGTTAGTTTGACAAAAATCTAACAATACTGATAAATCTATTGAAACATCCAACTGAATTCCACCCAATATCAAACTAACTAAACCATTGAGTCAATCATATCATCAATAAAAACTCTAGTAACACTATAATTCTCATAAGAATTGTAATGAGTCCACTGTCCACCATAAAAAACGACTACAAGAATATTAACCATAGTATCAATTTACTGCAATAAAAAGAAAAGAAGATTGTATAAGAAATATGTTAATATGTATATAGCTCTATAACTTTATATCAGTGATAGACGGTAATAGAGATCAATCACTAGTGCAAAGCTCTATCACTGATAGAACTCAATCACAGGATATCACTATTATAGAGAGTGATAGAGCTCTATAGCTGTCTATCACTGATAGAAAATGATAGAACTCTATTACTATATATCACTAATAGAGCTTTATCATTTTGTATAACTGATAGACAGTGATAGATATCTATCATTGGTAGAGAAGTATTCATATCCATATATATTCACACCAAAAACTATCTATCTTCACAACAATAAATAAAAAATAAAGAATAATAAAGTGATAAAGTGGTAGATTTCTATCACTTTCTATATATCAATGACAAACGAAGGGCATTTTTGGTAATTTTAAAAAAGGAAACTTGGAATCTTTTTTTTTCTATAAATCGTAAATATACCTTTGTCATTTTTGCACTTCAATTATTGGGCCAACTCATATTTTTAATTTAATGGAAAAATGATATATTTTTCAAAACAAATTTAAAGGTCAGGATAATTTTTGAAACAAGTTTTAAAGTTTAATGATACAATTGATTTCATTTTAAATGAAGGGACATAATTAAAACTTAACCGAATCTCTATACGTATTTTGTATTATTTAACCTATAATTTTTAAGAAATGAAGTCGAGTTTGGAAACTTCTCTCCCCTTTCAACTGTTGTTGAACACTTAAAAAAAAAGTAATTGATATAATAATAATAAAAAAAAAAGTTATATTGATACTTGCTCCTTTGATTCACAATTTGACACATATATGATTTGTTATTTTATTTTGTGAATTGACATATTTTGGTTTTTTTTTTTAATATTTATGGACATAAATATTTATTGAATGGTTTTAATTTTTGATTTCATAAATATTAAAACATGGATTTCTATTCATACCACTATGGCATTGAAACTTTCTCACTTGCATTGGTTGACGGTGAAAAAAGCTCCTCTCAATGTAAGCTTTACCTTAGAGAGAGAAATTGTACTCGTAGGACTAAAATTTAAGATTATCGAAAGTAATCAAACTAAAATTAGACGTTCGAAAATATAATAACACAAATTAGGCAAATCACTTAAGAGTATAGGACTAAATTCATATTTAAATCTAAAAAGTTCAACTTAATAGATTAAAAAAAAAAAATCAAATCTAGTCGTATTCTAGCAATTTGAATCCTAAAATTTATATTTTGCCGAATTAGACTCTAAATTTTAACAAACATGGCAAATTTTCACTAAATTACTTACTAAATTTAATTAAAAAAAAAATTTAAAGATATTTTAAAACTTATTAACAAAATATAATTCTGTACAAAAATGGATATCGACAACAAATCAACCATTTTTAATAACTTTTGCTAAAATTAATCGT
This sequence comes from Benincasa hispida, assembly GCF_027475165.1. Lineage (NCBI taxonomy): Eukaryota > Viridiplantae > Streptophyta > Magnoliopsida > Cucurbitales > Cucurbitaceae > Benincasa > Benincasa hispida. The sequence goes on from NC_143481.1 coordinate 5,423,268, forward strand.
TTCCACACACACACAAAAAAGTGTATTTTTCTCTAAAATTTTAACAATTTATATGGTAAATATGTTTCACAATTCATTGAACACTTAAACTTTTGCTAAAATGACCGTCATGCTTACCTCTCAAATTGATCTGGTGTAGTGCTGGGAGTGTATAGGACAACGAAGGTATCGTTTGTTGCAGATCGAATTGTCTCAACATACGATCTGGATGATGTCACTCTACTATATGGAAGCATATAAGAGAGCTAACGGTCAACCAGATGTTTTCATCATCACGATAATAATCAGGTAAGGATGACCAAATCTGTTGTGTGTATGACATCCAAATAATCTGATAAAAAATAATAATAAATATACATCTAAAATGTTTTAAATATTCATTCATATATACATTTGCTACCTGATGTCAAATATTTTTCTGTACACGAGCAACATATTTGCTGACTGTTCAGAGACAGCTAATACACCACTCCATCTAAAATTATAAAAAATATAATTAATTTATATTCTTACAATAAAATAGTAACGAAATAAGTATATAAATGAAATAATACTTGGTACTAAGTGGATGATGATCTGGGGCCTATAGCTGGACTTGTGGTGTTATAATTGGAAATCGATCATAAGCCCATATTTGTAGTAGTATCAGTGGCCCCACTATTTCCAATGCAGACAAAGTTCTTTATACAACCATGCAAGACATGCACCACCCCATGAATACGTACCAGCGTGCTCGAAATCAGACAATAGTGGGAGGAACATGAGATGCACTATAGTATTTGACTTATCAACAAACACAAATCCTCCAATGAGCTGCAAGATGTATGCTCGTGCATACCTACGTACGCTGATGTCGTCGGCATCAGGAGGTAATTTTGGAAACTGGGATGCCAACCAGGGGTACTCAATCTTGATCTCTTCAGATCATTTGTTAGAACGCCTAAGAGCTCTTCACAACATTCTTCCAATCATACTGTAGTGAACCTGTCAATGGTTGCCCGTCCACTCGTAACCCAAATTGTATGACAACATCCTGCAGCGTAATCGTACATTCTCCACAAGGCAGGTGAAATGTGTGGGTTTCTGGTCTCCAACGCTCAACTAGAGTAGTAATAAGGTACCAATCAAGCTGGATAAAATCAATTTGTGCAACCCCAAGAAAACCTGTCTGCTGAACATAGGGAATAATGCGGTGATTAAATGGGATAATATGTTGTGCAATTGCCTCCCTTCTCTAACAACTCAACACTACAGTGGAAGAACTATCTCATACTGTTTGTGAACGATGCATATTTTTTTGGTATAATTGTACAGGATTAGAAGGACCAGACTCCATTACCTAAGAAGTTCAAATTACATTACATAATAAAATTCATGACATAAAAGATACATAAAAAGTACATAAAAAGATACAATTACATAAAATAATTTCATTACATAAATTCATTATAAGTACATAAAGAATACAAGTACATAAAATATATAATTACATGAAAAATTTAAGTACATAAAGAATACAAATACATAAAATATACAATTACATGAAAAATATAAGTACATAAAGAATACAAATACATAAAATATACAATTACATGAAAAATATAAGTACATAAAGAATACAAATGCATAAAATATACAATTACATGAAAAATATAAGTACATAAAGAATACAAGTACATAAAATATACAAGTAAAAAAAAATACACCTAATGACTCGAAAACGAAACACCCAATGTACGTTGTGGACAAGTGTGTCTGTTATGTCCTTATCTCTTGCAAATTGTACATCGCACTTTTTGGCCTGCCTCTCTCCAATCCATTTCATTATGAATGCGTGTACTTTTTGGCCGACCTTGTTCTTTTAGTAAGTCTGCATTTGGACGAACTTCTTAAATGATAATCCTGGCCAATAATCTAGGTGTTAAATTGGATGGAAGCGGCCTTCGTAACAATGCTGGAAATTGGACAATTTGTAGCATTCATCAATAAGTGGTAGGTATGTCATACGCATGTAATTACAAACTGTAATTACATAAGAGCATGGAATCTTGAATGATTGTCACTTATTACAAGAACATGTTCCTTCTTTCAAGCTCAAAGCTTGGGTGTATTGTCCTTTATAGGGAGAAATCATACTTATGTCAGTTTGTACTTCAAAAGTTTGACTTTCCCTGTCAATGGATGTTATAGTATGTGCAGATGCTCGTTTTTCCCACCTCTTAAGTTTTTTTAGGGCATATTCTGTAAATATATCCCCATGATCGAGTGCTTCACTGATTTCTTGTCTCCGGCATTCAAAATACAATATTGTGCGATAGAATGTTAGCCTAACCAAATAAGTAATTGGTAACATTCTAACACCTTTGAAAACACCGTTCATGCATTCAACTGCATTGCTTGTCATTCACCTGTAGCGGTACCCACCGTCGTGTGACTGAATCCATTTTTCCAAGTCAATGTCTAAAAAATATTCAAGACATTCAGGGTGCAATTGTTTCAATTCTTTCATGCGTCGAATGAAATTACGCCTTTGGTGTTGATTTCCTGCCTTAAACACCAATTTTTTTGCTGCTTTGATCTGTATTTTGTATTGAAATTACTGGCAACATAGTGAAGACAATATCGATGGTACGCTTTGGGTTCACTCCAACCAATTTCTTCATTATTACTTACAACAATAATGCCCTTATGTCTATCATAAATCAAGCAAATACCCTCTCTTTGGGTAACATATTCACGCAATGCCTACTAAAACCATGACCAAACGAATTTTCACCTTCGACGATACAAAAGCAAGGGGAAATATATGTTTGTTTGCATCAATAGATAAGACTGTCAATAATTTTCCCTCACACTTTCCGTAGGAGATGAGTTCCATCGATCTAGATTAATGGCCTACAATGGTTGAACCCTTCTCGGACCCAAGGACCAAAAAACTTGACCAAAAATAGTCGTACCTGACACATTAGAAGGAAAAAAAATCAATTTGTTCGTGTTCCTGGATTGTAATGAACAAAAGCACTTAACAAATATGGAAGCTCCGAATATGATTTCTCCCAATCACTAAACACAACAATCAACGCTTTTCTCTTCGCTTGCCACACCCGTCTATAATTAACATTATAGCCATATTGTTTTTTAATGGCTTATTGAAGTAGGGCCACAGGTACTCCATGATCAGCTCTAACCAAAATTTGAATTTCAATGCTCATAAAATTTGGATCAAGCTGTGAATGATCCTGCGTCAATTCTAAAAACAAACATGAGTGTTCTCCTTGAAGTTTGGTGATTTCGAACATCTCATGAGTTTTACGCCGATATGCCCGTAACCTCTAAGTACAACCGTCACTCCATGATTTACATTTAACATACCAAAGATCTTGATTTGATTCCACTACAACAATTTCATAGTGTTCTGTCATGCAATATTTTTTTAAGTTGTAAATCTTCTTTGGTATTAAACAAGATTCCTTTTTGTATCAAACTACATTATCTACACCTATATTCCTTTCTTCCAAAGTAAACCCTAGTTCACATGTTGAATTTGTCATTTCCCAATCTATTTGGATGAACATTTTCGACGGTATCAACTCAAGATCATATTCCCCGTTTCCAAATAATTCACCAACTTCAACGTCAATGTCACTATCAAATCTTCAAGACACATTGACATATTTATAATGATTTTTTCAACTGTTATAGTTGACAAAAAAATATGTTAATATGTCAACCCAAATCTAAGATTCATAAACTATACCTTTAAATTAGCCCAAATCTAATTCATAAACTATACGTTTAAATCAATCCATAAACTATACATTTAAATCAGCCCAAATCTAAGATTCACAAACTATACAGTTAAATCAACCCAAATCTAAGATCCATAAATTATACATTTAAATCGCTCAAATCTAAGATCCATAAACTATACATTTAAATCAGTCCAAATAAAAACAAAATAATATATCCATGAATCATACATTTAACTCAACCCAAATACAAACAAAATAATATATATATATATATATGAACCAATCTTCATTTTTATAAACATATACATATATTTCTACATTCAACCCAACAAATATATAATCGTCAAACGAATTAATCATAAAAAAAATAGCCAAACAAATAAACAAACATAATCATCTAGAAAAAATAGCCCAACAAAATTAGTCCAACTAATTTATAAGTTCATACACTACATTAGATAACATCAGCCCAACAAATAGACAAATATATACATATATTTCTAGATTTAACCCAACCAATAAATCATGGATTCATAAACTACACATTAAGTTCAGCCCAAATGCAAACAAAATGATATATATATAGGAAGATTATATATTGAAAAACAACTAGAGAAAGAATTTTACCACAAAAACGTTCGGACGATTTTGGACGGACGAACAAATGGAGGACAATTTCGAACAATTTTGGACGGACGAGCAAATGGAGGCATTTGGATGCACAAGACAAGAGCAAAATGAGGAAGATTTCAGAATTTTGGACGGAGAAATGCAACAAAAGAAGGCAAAATAAGACATAAAGCTTGAGGTGGGACGGAAGGCAGAAGGTCGGATGAGGAAGAAGAAGAGGCACGACAAATTTAATGGAGGAGGAAGTCGTGTACTCTGTTTATCGAGTACATGATAAAGGTGTAATCGTTAAAAACCTATTTTTAGGAATACTTCCCCTCCAACCCTAATATATATTAAAAAACATTATTTTAAAAAAATTATGATATTTGGAACCAAAATTATTAAAAGGATTAAAATGGTAGTACTTTTACGACTGAGATTGTAAAGCTATACAGTAAAAAAAATTGTAAAACTATTTCAAGTTTCGGATATAATTGGATGAAATTGAAATTTCAAAAATTAAAATTAATAGACATATTTAGAGTCAAAATTATTATTATTTGCAAAATGTTCATGGGTGTGGTCAAAAGTAGAATTAAAAAAGAAACTTGCAAATATCTTATTTTAAATAAATTAAATTAAACTTTTTTTTTTTTATTGTCAACAACTTTTGTTTGAGAAGACGAGAATTCAAAATATATATCTATTTTTTTAATATAAAAATGTATATATAATATATATCTATGTGCGTGTGTATTAATTAGGATCTTAGATATTTAAAATATTTAAATTTTATTTTTTAGATATTATAATTAAAACGTGAGATGAAGGAATCAAATTTCAGAACTTGAGATCATAGTAGATCACTATGTCATATTCCTTTTTAGCAATTTCCCTTATATTTTAATTCGTATGCGTCAGCTCATTTTTTTTTCCTTCCAATTTTTTATTTTCTCAACCGTCCAGCTTTCTAAACCCTACTTCAGGTTTAGTCACTCCCTCTTTCCATTACCAACCACTGCTCTCCGCACGCCGTTTCTAACCGCCGGCGTCACACCGGCCGCCGTACGCTGCACTCTCAGCCCCCACTTTCATACATTCTCACGCCAATCAGAGTTAATTATCTCCATTTTTTTCCTCAGAAACGCAGTGGTTTAGCTCCTAACCCGCGCCGTTGGTAAGATCGCGCCGCCACCTTCAAATTTCCAGGTCCCTAAGTTTTTATTTTCTGATTTGCTTTATATTTTGTTTTGTTGGGTTTTGGTGGTTTTGTACGTTTCACACACAGGGAAGAAAATCAAGAACATTAAAATTTTTCTTTTTGTTGATTTGTTCTTCAACCAATGTTCACTAGTATTAATGAAAACTTAAAACTAAGAATGTATACCTCACAATTTAGAAGGAAAAAAGGGGATTAAATCAACAAATAAAAATGGAACAAATAGCATATTATGCTTATCCGAATCAATAAACAAAGAGGATAAAAATGTTCAAGAAGAAGGAAAAAGAAAAGAAAAGAACAGAAAAAAAACTCACATGATGTGTGTTCAACTGTAAAAGTCTTGCTGGAAGGAAACTGTAGTTGGAAAGGTTGAGATTATTGTGATCAATTAAAAAGAACAACAAAATACAATGGATAACAAAATAGAAAACGAACCTTAGTTTGAGTTTAATTGAAGTGAATTGAGACATGGGAAGTATTTACATATATACTGGAGGGCATAAAATAGGTCGTATTTGCCAGGATTGTAAGCAGAAACAAAAAAACATACAAACTGTATATTTTTCCCTTTTTCCCCCTGTTTGCCATCCTGGGAAATCCGGCCTATTTGGAATTAAATTTGTTTTCTAAAAAGCAAGATTTCAAATTCCTTGTTTATTTTTATTGCAACCAGGGGTTCCAAGCAAGGGGTTAGGGACCGAAGATGACCCTAAAGCATTTGCTTCTTCGTCAAACACTGAAGAGCTTTTCGAGAGCCAATGCCAACTTACTGCATCGACAATCACCTATCAACATCAATGCCACTCACACATTCATCACAAAACCTTCCTTTTCTTTGCTTGATTCACATTATGGTTGTTATTCTTCAGTCACTGTCCGAAATTTTGAGTTCAGAAAATCGAATTCAATTTCCAGTAGGTGCATTCACTTTACTGTAACTAAGTTGATCGATGCAGCAATTGAGCCAAAACTCGAATCTGCAGACGTTGAGGATGATGATGGATCAATGAACGAGTTTTTATCCAGATTTGTTTGGATAATGCGTGGAAAGATTTCTGAAGTGTTTCCGGATTATGATAAGCAAACAGTTAATGCAATGCTTTTGATGATTGTGGAAAAAGTAGTATCTGAAATGGAAAAGGGTAGCTTTGAGCAAACGTTAAAGGCTTCCACAGATAGTCCAGATTGGGACCTAAGTGAGGATTTGTGGAAGACAGTAAGTGAAGTTAGCAACATGGTTTTGGATGATATGAAGAAGGCTACAAAGAAGGAGAAAATGAAGGGTTTTCTGCTCTCTGAGGAAGTTCAGGAAATGTGTAGGTTTGCTGGGGAAGTTGGCATTCGAGGGGATATGCTAAGGGAATTTAGGTTCAAATGGGCCCGTGAGAAAATGGAAGAAAGTGAGTTTTATGAGAGTTTGGAGAAGCTCAAAAAAGAGGCTCGTACCCAGGAAGAAAAGAATGATTCTCCAAGTGGTGCAGAGGCTGCACCTGAGGTGAAATCCGAGGCTGTTTCTCTTCCCAAAAGGCGAGGGAAGTTAAAGTACAAGATTTATGGTCTTGATTTATCTGATCCTAAGTGGAGCAAAGTAGCAGACAAAGTCCATGAGGCAGAGGAGGTGCTATGGCCGCAGGAACCAAAGCCAATTTCTGGAAAATGCAAACTGGTCACAGAGAGAATTCTTTTGCTAAATGAGAATGATGACCCATCTCAATTATTGGCTGAATGGAAAGAGCTTCTTCAACCCACTAGAATTGACTGGATTACCTTACTTGATAAATTGAATGAGAAGAATAGATTCTTATACTTCAAGGTAAAATCATCATCTCTTATTTTTCCCCCTCTTGCCTTGTGTTATTGTACAATTTTTATTGTCCACTTTAAGAATTCACTCATTACCCTATATATCTACTTGTTGCATGGTGGAACACATTAAATAGACTTGTGTTGGCAATGCAAACCATGTAGAATCCTATCGAGCTTATCTTGCAGATCAACATTTTTATTCATGTAAACAAATAACTTTTACTTGTGTAACGATCAAGTATATGTGCTTATTGGGAGATCCGTTGAGAGAGCCAAATTATTGGACCACAAGCTGGAACCTGCTGTTTTCCATGGAAGATTGGTATAAACAGGGGAGTTTTTTTTTTTGGGCCCACATACCTGTTATTATTCTTTTTTAATTGTTATTGTAATGTTTGTAAGTCCCGAGGAGAAGTTAGAATTGTTGCTTGCATTATGAGCTCTTGGTGTTTTTGTTTTGAATGTCATATATATGAATATACCTTTGATTTGGAGTTCTGAAATGACATGATGTTACCCTCTGCTCTTTTGATTGCTGGCGTTATGCATTAGGGGTGTTTATCAATGAAACTTTTCTACTCCATATTATAAAGAATGATGTAATGTTTGCAATAAGACCCTAAATTTATTGCTTATTATGAACGAAGGTAGCAGAACATCTTCTGAATGAAGAGTCTTTCCAGACCAACATCCGTGACTACTCTAAGCTTGTTGATGTCCATGCTAAAGAGAACCGCCTAGAGGATGCTGAGAGAATTCTTAAGAAGATGAATGAGAAGGATATTACACCAGACATTTTGACAGCCTCAGTTTTGGTTCATATGTATAGCAAGGTGGGCAATCTTGACCGTGCGAAGGAGGCTTTTGATACCTTGAGGAGTTACGGCTTCCAACCAGATGGGAAGGTTTATAATTCCATGATAATGGCATTTGTAAATGCTGGACAACCCAAGTTGGGCGAGTCAGTGATGAGAGAGATGGAAGCAAGGGACATCAAACCCAGCGCAGACATTTACATGGCATTACTAAGGTCATTTTCCCAACGTGGTGATATCAGTGGCGCTGGAAGAATTGCTTCTACTATGCAGTTTGCTGGCTTCTCGCTAAATTTGGAGTCATGTACATTGCTTGTAGAGGCATATGGGCAAGCTGGTGATCCTGATCAGGCAAGGAACAATTTTGACTACATGATAAAAATTGGGCACAGGCCTGATGACAGGTGCACTGCAAGTATGATTGCAGCCTATGAAAAGAAGAATCTGTTGGACAAGGCTTTGAATCTTTTACTACAGCTTGAAAAGGATGGATTTGAGCCTGGGGTTGCAACTTATGCTGTTCTTGTAGATTGGTTGGGTAAGTTGCAGCTGGTTGAAGAAGCCGAGCAGGTATTAGGCAAGATTGGCGCACAGGGTGACTCTCTCCCGTTTAAGGTTCATATTAGCCTATGTGATATGTACTCAAGAGCTGGGATTGAGAAAAAGGCGCTGCAAGCTGTGGGGATCTTGGAAGCTAAAAAGGAGGAGTTGGGACATGGTGATTTTGAGAGGATCATAAATGCACTTATAGCAGGTGGCTTTGTGCAGGATGCTAAAAGAATGCAGGATGTTATGGAGGCCCAGGGTTTTACTGCATCCCAACCACTTCAAATGGCTCTGAGGACATCTCAAGCTCTTCGTGGCAAAAGACTACGTTGACATTATTTTTTTTGACCGTTTATAAATTTATCGACAGTTCATTGCTGCTGGCAGATATGTGAATATTTACCATCAACTAGAATTCTGTGGCAAAGCTAGTGGCTGGAAATATTTTGTAGGATGGAACGGAATCTCTATGGCAAAAATTGGCATTTCAGCATTTCTTTGTGAGGCAGTGTTATTTCCCCCAACCAAATATAGGTTAAACCCATCTCTAGTTTTAACTTAACCATGCTATTTTGTGTTCCAATCTAGAAGGTAGATTTTTTCCCCTCTCCATGCCTTGGTTTGTAAGATATGCATGAAAAAAAAACTATCATTAATTGACCTAGTAGTCAATAAGGGTCATAGATATAACAAAGGGCCTAAAGGAGAATGGATTCAGTCCATGGTAGTTCTACCTACCTCCTGCCAGTTTCCTTGGCTCCGGGTTGGGTGCAAATTGGTTCCAATACTTGCATATATATACACACACACACAAACATGCATATGTTAAAAAAAAAAAAAAGCAAAGAAAATATAAGGATTTCACAACATGCTTTAATAACAGGTTCTTCTAAATCTTTTTCCTTGCTTGGCTTACATGGTATCCATTCTCAGGCTATCTCTCAATAAAGCATGCTTTCTGTTACATGAATCCCGTTTTCTCCAATTCATAGAATTCGAGTTTTAATAATATTCCCCTTTTATGTATTCGTTTAGTCGCTTGAGTTCCCCGTTTTGCTGCTCTACCAGTGCTCTGACTACATCTACTATAGAAATCATTCCAACTAGTTTGCCATCTATAACAGGAACATGTCTTATGCGATTCTCTGCAAATGCCAAAAACTTCAACTGGATTATTCTCCCCTTAGATGATCGTTGGTGCAGCTGGAGAAGGAGCTGACTTCTCTTATTTATGGTAATTTCAGAATCTAAATGACATTGTATTTAGTATTTACCTGTCATAAGCTGCACTGCTTTAAGGATGTTCGTATCAGACGTTACAGTTACTAGTTTGTCCTGTTCATGGAAAATAAAAATGTATGATTGAGAACTGTTGTTTGTAATCTGGTTTTGTAGTGAGAAAAGACTGAAAATAACCTCTCTAGTCATTATTTCTCCAACTTTTGTGTATATGGGAGATCTCCCATCTGCTATTATTTTCTTCAGGTAGTCTGCTTGGACCATCAGAAAGAAGCAATTACCAAGTTTATATTCATGGAATAGAGCACAAAGGAGAACCTATCTTCCTTCCTTCTTTCTTTCTTTCTTTCTTCCCCTCCCCTCCTCTCCCCCAGTTTTTGAATAAATATTTTGTTTCCCTACGTTTTGGGTTTAATATCCATTTGGTCTCTTGGTTTTGAAATGTTATACATTTAGTCCTTATTAAATTTTGAATTTGGTTTCAAAATGTTATAATTTTACTTTTGAGATTTGAGTTTCATTCCAATTTGGTCCATAAGTTTCAAAATTTATATTTTTAACCTTAACTTTTTTTTTTTGTTGCTAAATACTCATTTTCATCTCTAGTTAATGTCTATTAATTAATATTAAAGAATTATAATTAATTAAGTTTTACTACTTTTTTACTTTTAAAATTTTATATTTTAAATTTCACCTCATAGTTATTTTAAATTAACTAATAGCATTAATGTTAATGACTGAAAATGTGTATTTGATAAAAAAATCAAAGTTAAAAGTGAATATTGAAATCTAAGGACCAAATTGAAATAAAATTCAAATCTCAAGGATAAAATTATAACATTTTAAAACTTTAAAACTAAATTAAAATCAAAACTAAAACTTAAGGAAGTCTAAACATGTAATATTGTGAAACTTAGGGATCAAATAGCAACTAAATCCAAAATTTAGGGATAAAAATGTATTTTTTTTTCTTTTTCTTCTTTTTTTGTTTTGGAAGGAAATTGAAATTAAGAGTTTGTTTGGATTAATTAGAGAATTTTTTTTTCAAAAAAAATATTTTTATTTAAACTCTTTTGATAAAATATAGTTAAAATATACTGCAAAAGTTATTTTGAATGGTTGTCAAATACTTCATTTTTTTTAAATGGCTTATATTCAAAATTAAATAGTTGAAAACTTAATTCAAATGCATTCTAGCCTTTCAGTTACCTTGTTCTGTGACAATTCCAGCAATGTGTTCTCCTTCAGACTTCAACACCACCAAAGATCCAATGTTATTTCTAGCCATCTGCAACAAAACAACAAGTTCTCAATCTTCCAAGAAAAATACTTTCCAGCTTTTGGAAGCGGCGAAAACGAAACAAATCTCCCTACATTTTGCACGGCATCGATGGCGGTATCCTCTGCCTTACAGGTTAACCAAGAGGAGCCAATACTTCCATCTCCCCTTCTCGAAACGATCTCCGCTACTGTAATATTCTCCAAACCTTTCAGCGGAGAAGACGGATCACCTCCTAATTCCGATCCTTCCAAAATCTTTTCCACTTTATTTGTTTCTCTTCTATAAGAGTGCTGTGTGATCGTGATCTTCTTTAACGTCTCTTGCCATGACCTTACTGCTTTCATGATCCCGTGCATTCTAGATCTGAAAATCATTAGTTAATTCGATTCATTTTTCTTTTGATCGTTTATGTTATGAGTGATTGAAGAAAATTGTGACAGTTAGGGTGAAAATTGACCTTGGATCTGGATTGGACTGTAACAGGAAGCTCCTTTGAAGATCAATGTACGCTATGTTCTGTATTTCCATGGGGATTTGAAACAGAATAAACAGGAATAACTTGCAATTATCATTCATCTCATTACGAAACTCATTAGATTAATGCACACCATTCTTTGCTTTACAAGGATGTCTTGCATTCATTGATCATAATTGGTCTCATCACGAAACTAATTTTTCAATTAATATTGCGATTAGTGAACATTCGTTGCTTCAATAATCATAATGAAGGGAATCCTGTCATTGATTTTTTGAATTTAGGCTGTTTAGTGTTTCGTTTTTGATAAGACTGTTCAGTGTATCAATTACTGAATTAAAAATAGAACTTTTTATTTATAACTTTGAATATTTCAAAAAAAAAAAAAAAAAAAAAAAAAAACAAAACTTTAGTATTTTGGGACAAGGCAAATAGCTAAATTCAATTAGCATTCTTGAAAAAGAGCTAAATGACTTTTGTTTCATAATAATAGTAAACGTGAAGATTAAGTCCTATCATAAGTAGATTCGAACCATTGACATTTGCTACAAGATAAACTACTGTCTTGTTAGGAGTGAATAAATTCCACATTGATTAGGAAAGGGACTCATCATGAGTTATAGATAAGGACAATTATTTTATATTTTTTTGACATTTATTTTTTATAGACATCCTAACTTTAAATCAAAGGTTCGTAAAAATGTGTTTGACCTTGATATAACTATTTTTTATTTGAAAAACTTATTATGTGAGCACTTTTTAAAGAAAACTATAACTTATTTGGAATGGCTTTATAATTTATTTTTTTTTAAAAAAAATCATATTACTATAACATTAGGAAAGATTACTAATAAAAATCATATTACTATTTTCTATATAAGAACATTAGGAAAGATTACTAATAAAAGCGTGTTCTTTTTTTAAGTACAATAGGTGCATGGATTCAAACGACAAACTTTTTAATCGCTAAAATATATTTCATGTCAATTAAACTAATTAAAGTGCATTTAGTGGTCTTTTGAGTGATTTTAGATGGTCAATTTTTTAATATAAAAATCTTAATATATAAAAGACAATAAAATGGATTAATTTAAAACTTTTTCTATAAGGAAAAAAACATATTTGAAATAATCAAATCACTTTTAAATATAAAACAATCAAACAAGTTTGTTGTTCAATGTATAAAAACAAAGTCGGTAACTCAAAGTTGAATAAAATAACAATCCTAAAAAAGTTGGAGACTTATTAGAAATATTTTAATGTACAAAAACAAGGTAGAAAGATCAAAGTTTATAAATCAAACTTGTAATGTAAATTTAGAATTTTTAAAACAAATAAATAATTAGTTAACAGTATTCATTTTTTTAAAAAATTATTATTATTACAAGAATCTTAAATTGTATAAATTTTCATGTCAAGAATATTTCAATCCGCGACTCAATATTTTTGGTAAGATTCCAACGGCCAAGAATTATTTTTTTTCAAATCTTGGTTAATATCATCTAATATTGGAATATATTGTTATGCCTACCTAAAATGAAATTACTTAAAGATTCCTGTTTTCTTCTGCATTTCCAAAATTTTCTCTTTATCCAAAACAAATTCTCTTTTTCTTTTAGCCACGAAAGCCTTCTCACAAGCTGCTTCTCCATGTATATTTTAAGCCTTAAGCCAATCCATTTTACCACAAAAAGTGTAATGCCTCAAAGGAAAAGGGGATTCCTTCTTCTTTACTTGGAAGGAGAGTAAAGAAAGAAAGTAGACTTAGGGATGGCAAGATTTTTGGGGCAATGCCTTGTCGAGATCCAACACGAACCAAACTGAAAGTCTTTGGTTTGATAAGGAAATGCGGTCGAGTCTGCCTTGTCTCATTGTCATCCCTACGCAATTGAAAATCCAAGGTAATTGCAACTATAAACTCTAGGATTGGATGTGATGTTTGCTCAGTCAAGAAGGAAATATCTTATTTGAGAAGGCAAAACCATCCATCCCATATTCTTTGTCCAACAGAAAGGTAAAAGAAAGCTAAAGAAGGAAGTTCTTAAGCAAAAGCTAATCCAAAAGTTGGCATGTTTCCAAAGTATCTAATGCCAAATTATATATTGCTTTGGACAGGATAACTTCAATGATAAACCCAGCATTCCTTTATTGTCTGTTATGTCACTCTCACAATTGCGCATTCTACTTCCTTGGAAATCATTAAAAGCTTCTCCTCTTCCAGAAAATGAGTCGCCAGGACGGAGTTTTGAGCCTACAGATGAAGTGGAAACTTCTGCATCTGCAGCTGATACCACGCAGAATATTCGGCATCAACCAGCCCAGTCTCCTGAGATAAAACCAGAACAGCCTCCTTTAGCAACAGCTCTGGCACCTGAAAGAAGTGAAACTATGCCACCTTCAAAATCTCACAAGGCAGGCAAAGTTCATTCTCAGCCACCACCAAATTCCCGAGCCAAAAACCGATCCCGAACAGCTTCCAAGCCTTCACCACCATCGAAAGCAATCCCTCAATCTTCAGTTGCTTCCAACAAGTCTCCTTCAACGTCAGGCAAAGGCTCCCTATCTCAGGATACTTCAAAGCCTTCATCACCAGCAGGCAAATCCTCTCGTTCTCAAGATGCTTCTTCAAAGCCTTCATCACCTGCAGCAGTTGCAGCTACAGCTCCTCGATCCCAGATTACTTCAAAGCCATCGTCTCCATCGTCTTCGTCGTCTCCATCATCTCAAACATCCAGTAAAAACCATCCAAAACCATCGTCACAATCAAGATTTAAAGCCGATTCTCAACCTTCATCTTCAAGGTCAGCACTTCCATCTCAAGATTCGTCTCTGCCACCACGGTTGCCATCTCTAGAAAATTCTCGACAACCATCAGAAAGAACCTCTCGGGTTCAGTCTCCATCTCATTTTTCCAGTAAACCAACTGCACAATCAACATCACAACAGCCTAATGAGTCTCCTGCAGTCATTGGAATTCAAAGCCATCCAAATTCAAAACCATCATCACAATCAAGATTTAAAGCTGATTCGCAGCCTTCATCATCTTCAAGGTCAGCATTCTCATCTCAAGATTCTTCTATGCTACCATGGTCGCCATCTCGAGAAAATTCTCGCCAACAACCATTGGAAAAAACCTCTCGAGTTCAGTCTCCATCTCATTTGTCCAGTAAACCTGCACAATCCACATCACAACAGCCTATTGAATCTCCTGCAGCCATTGGAAACCAAACAACAAATGAAACCATTTCTCATCCCACAAATCAATCCCCAAAAGCAAGACCTACAAGCAGAGAAAGTCAGATGCAAACCAAATCAAAGCAGTCCCTGAAACCAAACACGAAACAAGTGGAGTTGAAAGCATCAAAAAATAAGTCTGAAACCAAGGAAGAGCTCTCATCTAAGAACACTTCCAATCCCCATTCAAACCAGGACTCTTTTGAAAACCCAACAAAATCAGATCAAACCATAGAAAATAGCTTAGATTTCTCCCTAGAATCTCAAGCAGAGTCAAGAGAAACTGAGGAAGAATTGGCAAAGACAACCAATGCACTTCAAACCAAAGCATCCAGAAGCACATTAATCACATCTTCCAAAATCCATCCATCGTTTGAACCAGAACAACAGGAAGAATCCATGGACGACTCATCCAAAGCTTTTCAGAAACTAAACATCAAATATTCAGACGAAGAAAATCCAAAGAGTTTCACAACACTGATCGGCCAAAACAAAGGATCGTCAATGCACTTAGTCTCCGGCGAACCCAAAAGCGAAAGCTCAATCCACATCCACCGTCAGTACAAAAGCAATCCAGATCAAAGCCCTAAATGTTCAACAGAAATCGAAGGAAATTTCATTAACGAAACACAGGAAGATTCAAGAACAGAAGAGAATCCACCGTCAGTGGAATTATATATCAACCTCAATGTACAAGGTATCAACAACTCAATCATGTGCAATACCTCATTTACAGAGAATGATCCAGGAATCAAGTTGAAACTTTCTCGAGAAACAATAAAATCTGAAGATGAATTAGAGTCTCATCACGCTAGAAAAGCAGAGTACAGTGCGAAACCTGCCGAGAAGGTTACGTATGAGCCCAGAGTAAGACGAAGATGCCTCAGAGGGATGTTAATGGAGTCGAGCGATTCTGAGGTCGAGAATCCAGGAAAGTCCAGACGCCATGGCTGCCGGTACGGTCTTAGTAGCAAAGGAAAAGAGGTCGAAACTCTGTAATGAGGAAGATCTTCCAGCATCATTCGTAACAACGGAGAAATATTCAAACGCAGAAAAGAAATTGAGGTGTGTATGTATATAATGAATTTGAAACTTGCGTGCGATATCTATATTCAAAATCAATGAAGCTTTGATTGTAATATGAACTGAAATTTTCCATGAAAATCAGGTTCATGTTTACAAATATTTGACCAACTCTTCGATTCCTAGTTTTATGACACACATCTGCTAACAATGGAAAATAAAAACATCCTCATAAAATTGAGGAGCACAATGGAAATTTGTATATTTGTATACAGAGAGAATGTAATATAATAATAATAAATAAAATAAAATAAAGTATCAAAATATAAGAAATTATGTAAATAGAAAATATGGAAAATGAAAATTTGAGGTGGATTTTGAAGGATTTTCATATCCGAGTGTGTCTATAAAATCCACAAATGACCACTCATTTATGGTGATTTTGGCAAGTAGGATGTGGTATACTTGAATACTAAGCATGAGTTGTTGTATGACACACAATCAACACATGAGGCAATGGAGAAGGAACACTTTGTATTTGGACATTAAGCATGAGAATCTAATTTACACATTTTATGGTATTTGTAATACTCCCTCTTAGATGTCGTATATATGAAGAAAATCCTAGTGAAGGAAAAAAAGTACATGTTTCATATAATTTATACTCCTAAAAAAATACAACATATTTGCTTCCTCTCATGAAAACATCACTTAAGATCTTTGAGTTGCCATATTCCAATGCTATGCACCAATTTTTCAAAAGTTGCGGTTGGTAATAATTTTGTAAATAAGTTTGCCAAGTTATCCTTTAAACAAATTTGTTGTACAGTAATGTCGCTATTTTCTTCAAGACCACGAGTGTAAAAAATTCTAGGTGAAATATGTTTTGTTCAATCTCCTTTAATATATCATTCTTTGATTTGGGATATTTATGTTGTGTTGTCTTCGTATAATATCATTGGAAGATTTTTACTAGAAGACAAACCACATGTTCCACAAATGTGTTGAGTCATTGATCTTAGCCATATATATTCTTGACTTACCTTGTGAATTGCAAGAATTTCAACATGATTCGAGGAAGTAACCGTTATGGTCAGTTTCATTGATCGTCATGATATATCAGTCCCTCCATATGTGAACAACCAACTTGTTTGAGATCTAGCTTTGTGTGGATCAGTTAAATATCCAGAATCTGTATAAACAACTAGTTCAAAATTTTTTTTTTTGGATAAAACAAACTCATATCAATCGTTCCTCGTAGATAATAAAGTATATGCTTAATTCTATTCCAATGTCTTTTTGTTGGAGAAAAACTATATCTAGCTAATAAATTTATTGAAAATGCAATATCTGGTCATGTATTATTAGTAAGATACGTAAGTACACTAATTGCACTAAGATATGGTACTTCATTATCATCTCGAGGTCGAAATATATCTTTCTTTGTATTTAGTGAACAAACTTCCATTGGAATATTCAATGAATGTGCTTTGTCCATATAAAACCTTTTTAAAATTTTTCCTGTATAAGTTGACTGATGAACAAATATCTCATATGCTAAATGCTCATTTTGCAAGCCAAGGCAAATTTTTTTTTCGGGATCTTTCATCTCAAGTTCTTTCTTAAGATAATCTATTACTTTTAAAAATTCTTCAAGAGTTCCAATCATATTTAAGTCATCAATACATACATTTATAATAGTAAATCCGAATTGTGATTTCTTTATGAAAGCACACGAACATATTGAAATATTTTGATATCCTTCTTTCAACAAATATCCATTCAAGCAATTGTATCATATCCATCCAGATTGTTTCAATCCATATAGTGATCTCTGTAACTTTATTGAATATAATTCTTGAGAATTTGATTTATATGTTTCGTGTATCTTAAATCCTTCTGGGATTTTCATATAAATGTCATTATTAAAAGATCCATATAAATATGTTATGACTACATCCATAAAATACATGTTTAGACTTTTATACACAGTTAAACCAATTAAATATCTTAGTGTAATTACACCTACTACCGAAGAATATGTCTCTTCATAATCAATGTCAGGTCATTGTGAAAAACATTGTGCAACTAGTCTTGCTTTGTATTTTGTGACTACATTATTTTTATTTCTTTTTCTCACAAATACTTATTTGTGTTCCACAGGCTTGCTACCTTTTGGTGCTTAGACTATTGGTCTAAAAGCCTAACGTTTTGAAAATGAGTTTAATTCTACATCGATTACTTTTTTCCATTGAAACCAATATTTTCTTTGTCGATATTCTTAAACTGATTTTGGTTCAGAATCCTTACTTTCGGATATTATATCAAGAGCAACATTTTACGCTAAAAAATGTTGTCAACAATTACATTAGTATGATTTCATCTTTTTCCTGTTATGACATAGTTTATTAATTTTTTTTTTTAATTATCTTTAGGTATTTCAGCTTCTTCACTAGTCATGTCAAGAATTCTTCATGGGTATTTATATTCTCAACCAAGTCTTTTTTACTACTATCAATTTTATTTTTCGAGAATTTTTATCGTCAGAATTGAAAGAATCATTGAAGGTCCTTGAGTGGAAATGAGATTGGACCCAAAAATCCAAATTTACAGAACATCATTTGTTAACCGACAGACATTCCACTAAAGACCCCCGGTTGCACTCTTCGTACTACAAATATATTTTTATGTCCATTGGATATAACCAATCAATAGTTCGATGACCCTTCACAAATTTCTTGTAAGTACAGTTGAGCCAAAATTACCGTTTTGTCCCTGTAGTTACATCTAACTCCTCAAGTATCACTAATCCCTCTAATGAATAATAAATCATAGTCCAACTATGACCAAACCTCTATCGAGCCAAGAAAGGGTGTGATGTCACATTGTTCAAGCCCCGAAATCAGCCCTTAAGGGAGCAATTTATCTACTTACCCCAGCATTAGGGAAGGAGTGAATTCCTTCTTGTGTAGTTGTGTTCCCAGTTCCCAAATTAGACGAATCCCTAAAATGATAGGCTTGTTGAGTCGGTGATCTGGCTACTCTTCCAACATAAAAATCAAAGGACCGCCTTCATAGGTAAGAGTTTACAACTTATTCAAGATTCAGGTCATATCACCTATGGTCATCCTGGTGAAATGTAAATTATGAACGATATTATATAATAAGACTAAACATTTCATGGTCTAGTCTTATACAAATTCATTTATATAAAATACCCCTACTCACATGTCTCCACATGAATGATTAGGATCAGATCATTTATAGCACTTTACAACAATTGCAACATCTACAAAGTGGGTTGTACTCGTAGTGTCTCCAAGATAAGGTATTTAGTTTTTTCCATCTATTACAGACTATTTAGGTTATCATTTAAACATGATCCACTCTTATGTCTCTATATACATGTTTAAGCTATAAGATAACCTTGGATGTTAGTTTATTGGTTTGTGGATTTAATGCAATTAAATGTCAGATAAAACATCACATATTTTATTAAATAAAAAAGATGTTTGTATAATACAATAATAAACTATAGAACACTACGTGATTTAGGGCATCAATCCCAAAAATTTCCTACTTGACCTAAAGCTAGTAGGGCCTACAATATAAAAGTCAAACTAATATACAAAGTACACAAAATAATAAACTAGGACATAACACGCCCAATACAAATCTCCCACTTGCCCTAGTCTAAACGTGGTCTGTTCCATAGACCCATACTCTGCAGATGACCCTCAAACACCTTAGCCATGAAGGTCATTGTAAACGGATCAGCAAGGTTGTGCTTTGAAGCTATCTGCATGACGATCGCGTTCTCTCGATGCACAATCTCTCGATGAGGATACTTTCACTTTATGTGCTTCCCACGCCTGTGAATCCTAGGCTCTCTGAAATTACCCACAACACCACTATTATCACAATAAAGGGTGATGGATTTTGACATGTCTGGAACCACTTTCAGATTAGTCAGGAATTTCTTGAGCCATACAGCTTTCTTAGCAGCTTCACAAGCTGCTACATACTCTACCTCCATGGTGGAGTCAGCAATACACCCTTGTTTGGTGCTCCTCCAAACTACTGCTCCTTCGTTAAGAGTGAACACCGATCCTGATGTGGATTTCCTAGAATCTTTATCAGTCTGGAAATCAGAGTCCGTATATCCTTTAAGGATAAGATCCTTAGAACCATACACGAGCAT
The DNA here is from genome assembly GCF_027475165.1 of Benincasa hispida. Taxonomy (NCBI): domain Eukaryota; kingdom Viridiplantae; phylum Streptophyta; class Magnoliopsida; order Cucurbitales; family Cucurbitaceae; genus Benincasa; species Benincasa hispida. The sequence goes on from NC_143481.1 coordinate 5,443,475, forward strand.
GTAGTCCCTCATTCTCTATAGATACCTAAGGATATTCTTAAAGGTGGTCCAGTGATCATATTCTGGACTAGACCAATATCTACTGATTATCCCCACCACATAGCAAATGTCAAATTTAGTACATAACATCGCATACATTAGGCTGCCAACAGCTGATGCATAGGGATCCATCTCATTTCCTCAACCTCTTGAAATTTCTTAGAACACTGTTCCTTAGACAATATAACTCCATGCCTGGAAGGTAATAAACTTCTCTTGGAGTTTTGCATTGAATACTTGACAAGCATTTTGTCAATGTACGATGCTTGAAACAGAGTTAACGTTTTGTTCTTTTGGTCTCTAAAGATAAGAATTCCCAGAAAAAACTCAACCTCTCCTAAATCTTTCATTTGGATTTGGGTTGCTAGCCAGTTCTTAACTTCAGTCAGTAGACCTATATCATTCCCAATGAGTAGGATATCGTCTACATACAATATTAGAAAAACTACTCAACTATTGATGATTTTCTTGTATACACAAGGCTCATCAACTTTCTGACCAAAGCCATAATATTTGATCGCAGTATCATATCTTATGTTCCAAGATCGAGAATTTTCAGTTCATAAATGGATCGATTAAGCTTGCAAACATTTTGCTCTTGACCTTGGGTTATGAATCCCTCAGGTTGCTCCATGTAAATGGTCTCTTCAAGATTTCCATTTAGGAAAGCAGTCTTGACATCCATTTGCCAGATCTCATAGTCATAATATGAAACAACAAATAGGAGGATTCAAATAGACTTTAACATGACAACAAGTGAGAAAGTCTCCTCATAGTCGACTCCCTTAACTTAGATATAACTCTTTGCACTAGTCTAGCCTTGAAGATTTGTACCTTCCTATCAGCACCTCATTTTCACTTGTAGATGCATTTGCAATCTATAGGTTTAACCTCATCAGGTTGATGTACATGATTCCAAACTGAATTGAAGTACATAGACTCCATATCAAGATCCATAGTTTTTATCCACTCATCCTTGTCAACATCCTCCATTGCCTTTTTGTAAGACAGTGGATCCTTAGCGTCTCTGCAATCTATCATAGCTAGGATTTATGTTAAACCCATATAGTGGACAGACGGACAACCCTCCTACTACGTCGAGGCTCCCTCAAAACATGAGGTAGATTTGACCTACTAGATGATCCAACTTTAATAACTCTTGTTAAGGTGTTGGGTCCTTCAACAACTATTATTGAAGGTTCAGTAATTTCTTTGGAAAATTCATTCAACACTACTTTACTACGAGGCTTGTGCTTCCTTATGTGGTATTCTTTTAGAAAAGTAGCGTTTTGTCGACACAATCATATTTACCTTTCTTGGCCTTCTTCTTTTCTGCCAAGTATTTGGGACAATTCCTCTTCCAATGTCCCTTCTAGTTGCAATGGAAACAGATTTCCTTTGCAACCTTGGCCTTCTTGCCCTTCTGGGCAATAACTGGTGGGTTAGCTTTCCCCTTTCCACCTTTCTTCTTCTTCTTCCACTTTTTGGTGCTGGAAGAAGAAGGCACCAAATTTATCCCAGAAGTCGAACCTCTGAAGAATTTCTTAGAGGATGAAGCAACATTTGCCTCACCCTTCTATTCCTTTGTTTTCATCAAGGATTGAAATGTTTGTAGCTTGTTGAGCAAGGTGATCAGGTTATAGTCAATCTTGTTCATAACAGCATTTCTACGGAACTGTAGGAAAATTTCAGGTAAAGTTTCCAAGATGAAGCTAACCTAATTGGCTTTATCGACCATTCATCTTCGCCATGTTTAAGTGGACCATCATGTTGAGAACATGTTCTCTAACAAAAGCCCCTTCTTGTAAACATGAATTGAAGATGTATTTGAGAAAGTTGTGCCTGAGTTACGTAGACGATAGTCTGAACGTTCCCCTCAGAGACTCCATGATGTCATGGGCTATGAGCATGAGCTCATGCTTTTTGGCCAAGACTTTAGAAAGGCTTGCCAAGATGTACGCTCGGGCCTTCTCGTTTGTACCTGTCCAACGCTTATATGCTTCTCGAACATTTCGAGTAGCATTTGGAGCTGGAATGGGATGATGGTCCTCCATTAGGACAAATCGGAGGGCATCGATGATTAAGATAGTGTTGATTGCGTTTTAACAAGTTGTGTAATTATTTCTCGTTAGTTTGTCGACAACAAGTAAATTAAGAGTCGCATAAGTCATTATGAATTAATTTGATGAAACCAAACAAATTATTTATATTAGTATATTTGCATTAAACCATTTAGAAAAACTAATCAATTTTAGCAAAATAATCTAATGTATCTTAAGTGACACCTATTTTGTAATGATGCTTCAGTGAGACAAGACAAAAGCTACCGTAGGGTGATCAGGTGCTCCTTCATAAATGAGACAATCTCAACCAATAGACAAAACAACTCCTTGTTACTGTAACTATCAATCACCATCGTTCGATCCAAAAATTATTAATCTCGCTTAACATTTCTTGTAAGTGTAACCCCTCATTTTAAATTCTAGAGTTTCGCTCTAATGAGCCAACCGTAGGGAAAAACCGATTGGGGCAAAAGCTAAAGTAACTCTTATCCATTTTTGGAGTTTGAATAAAGCATCATGCAAAAATGCCATCCATAGGGGGATACTCAAGGTGTCACGAGGCTGTGCACGAGACTTTAGTTCAAACTAATAAGAGAGACCGAGGGATATGTTGTCACACGTCACACCCCCACTTACTATAAACACTCTCTCCATTCACCTTGATATTGATCTAACATTCGTAGGGGGATACTCAAGGTGCCTCGAGGCGGAGTATAGATTTCACGGTGGGAACTTTTAGGGAAAAAAGTGAAGAGGATAAAATGAAGTATTATATACCTCATTTTCCTCCCCCTGAGCGTTTTACCTAGAGTTAATTAACTTAGGAAAATCCAGCTACTAATTTTAACTAAGTGATTATTTTAATTTGCCCAAAAAAAACATTTTCTTTGGATAGTTAAGCAATTTTTTTTTTTATTAAAGTTCATTAAACACTTTAATAAACATTAACCAATAATTACATGCTTGTAACAAATCTATCTAATTCACCTTTTCAGGTAAGTTCCCAAGTAAGGGTGTTACGTTTCCATCAACTTAAATACCTCAACCTAGACAGAACTAGTCTTAGACAAAAGGTCCCTCATAGAAACATTTATTAAAAATTTAATTTTTTAATTAAGAATCAAAGAATAGTAAATTGGGTTTTAGAAACCCTTACTTTTGAAGAACCGTTTTTCAATTGTAAAATCCTCAAACAGAATGGAACACCACCATGAGAAATTCCACTGTATTCTCTGGATGAGAATCCAGGAAGTGAGGGCTCTGACTATTTTGTAAGAGGGATTTTAGAGAGAAAAGAGGAGAAGGATTAATGTCTAGAGTTTATAGAATAGTTCTGTATCTTTCTCTATATTGTGTTTCCGTGAAAAAAAAAAAAAAAAGAAGGGAAGAAGAAGTAAGCAACCCCCACTATCACATACAGGAGAAAAAAGAGGGGGAGGGAGTTGAAAAATGATTTAAAAAATAATAATTTAATTTTAATAAATCAATTAGTATATATATTTATATGATAACTACCTTATCATATCATATATATATTAAACTATATGTTATATCAAATATAACATATAACCTATAGTTTCTATATTATATCAAATACAATATAACATATAGTTTCAATTCTCTCTCACCAATGACTTTTAATATAAATCACTGGAGAAAAAAAGAGGGGGAAGAAGTTGAAAAATGATTTTAAAAAAATAATAATTTAATTTTAATAAATCAATTAGTATATATATTTATATGATAACTATCTTATCATATCATATATATATTAAACTATATGTTATATCAAATATAACATATAACCTATAGTTTCTATATTATATCAAATACAATATAACATATAGTTTCAATTCTCTCTCACCAATGACTTTTAATATAAATCACATTTATATTAAATTTAATTATATGAATCTAATTCACATAATTAATATCTGAATCATATTCAAATATTTATTTCCTCTAAAAAAACTTTATATTATACAAATACATTATAGTATTTGTATCATATATAATTAGATTAAATTAATTATATGTTGAACAATTCAAATTAATCCAAAAATTATTCTCATTGATTCCTGTTGAGCTACAGAGGGGACCTCATGAACTTGTAGCTTGAAGTTCAAATGGTACGTGAATAATTAATTAAACTCTTTAATTAAATTATTTATCATCCGTTAACTAAGGACACTCTATTAAAGACTGTTAGCTGCACTCTTCACACTACATATATATTTCTGTGTCCATTGGATATAACCAATCAATAGTATGATGACCCTTCACAAATTGCTCGTAAGTACATTTGGGCTAAAATTACTGTTTTTCCCTTGTAGTTACCTCTAACTTCTTAAGTATCACTGATCCCTCTAATGACTAATAAATCATAGTCAACTATGACCAAACTCCTCTTGAGCCAAGAGAGAGTGTGACGCCACATCATTCAATCCCCGGAATCAGCTTTTAAGGGAGCAATTTATCTACTTATCTTGACATTAAGAAAGAAGAGAATTCCTTCTTGTGTAGCTGTATTCCCAACTCACCAATCAAACGAAACCCCAAAATGGTAGACTTATTAAGTCGACGATCTGAAAACTCTCACCCATACAAATCAAAGGATCGCTCTCATAGGCAGGAGTTCACAATTTACTTAGGATTCAAGTCATGTCACCTATGGTCATCCTGGTGAAATGTAAGTCTCTATTATGAACAGTGTTATATAATAAGACTAAACATTTCATGTCTGATCTTCTACAAACTCCTTTGTATACAATACCCTCGCTCATATGTCTCCACATGAATAATCAAGAGCATATCATTTGTAATACTTTATAATTGTAACATCTATAAAGCGGGTCGTACTCATAGTGTCACCAGGATAAGGAATCCAACCATATCCATCTACTATAGATTATTTAGGGTATCACTTAAACATGATCCACCTATATGTCTCTACATACATGTTTAAGCAACAAGATAACCTTGGATGTTAATTTATTGGTTTGTGGGTTTAGCGCAACTAAATTTCAAATAAAACATCACATATTTTATTAAATAAATAAGATGTTTGTACAATACAATTACAAACTATAGGACCTTACGAGATTTAGGGCATCAGCTCTAACAGGAACCCACAGGTCTACCACGCTTCTAGCGTGTTCAAGACTCATTAATGACAACTTGTTGTGTTGAGATATCAATTTTCAATGTAACATTTGCACCTGGTATATGTGACTTAGTTACTTTCTTTGCATCTATAAATGTTTCTGATAACTGATTTTGTATATTTTTCTAATGAATTATTTTCTGAACTTTAAGTTCACATTGATTTGTATAGGGATCTAAATAAGGCAATAACGATGCATTCTATGTAATTTATTTTTCTAACTTCTTAATTCCTCCCCCTAATGTTATAAATTTTGTCTCATTAAAATGACAACAAGTAAATCGTGTAGTAGATACATCACCCTCAAGGGTTAAAGATAATTAATAATTGATGGAGAATCATATCCAATATGTATTTCTAACCCTCCTTTAACGACCCATCTTAGTATGTTATGGTGGAACAATTGGAACATATACTACACATTAAAAAAAATCTTAAATGAAAAATATTTGGCTGATGGCTAGCTAATTGTATTAACAAGTACTTATGATAAGCTACTGGCCTAATACGTACAAGTGACGTAGTATGCAACAAAAATAGCATGACCCTATGTAGATGTAGGAAGCTTAGCTCTCATAAGCAATAGTCTAGCAATTAATTGCAAACGTTTTATAAATGATTCTGCTAAACCATTTTGTATATAAACATGAGCTACAGGATATTCAAAATTATCCCAATTGAAATACAATAATTAATAAAAATTTAGTGAGTTCACCAGTATTATCAAGACGAATGGTCTTAATTATTTAATTAGAAAATGTTGCTCTTAATTTAATTATTTGAGTAAGTAATCTTGCAAACACAATCGTTCTAAAAATGCAGACGATTCAGTTCCCTCTTTAGTTGGTGATGGTCTAATTATCACTTTTCCTTGAGATCAAGCATCACATAATCATTTATTAGATTGAAGAATCTTCTGGCTCTTCAATGGGTGTCCATTTGAATTATCAATAATTCTTCTCACCATTATAGATCCCAGATGACCCAATCGGTCATGTCAAATTGTAAGTATATCTGGATTTATGAACTTCATGTTCATTGTTGCATATGTTTTACTTACTCGTATATGAGTATAATATTATTTAGAATATAAGGTAGACAACTTTTCTAGTATACGTTTTTCATGTAAGACAGTAGATATGATATAAAGATATTCTATCTCATTTTTTCTATCAGTTTCAATATGATAACCATTGCAACCTATATCTTTAAAACTTAGTAGATTTCTCTTTGATTGATAGAGAACAATGTATTATTAATTGTAAATTTTGTTTCTCTAGGTAAAATAATATTTTCCTTTTCAAATCCTTTAATTAGGTTTGCAGAACCTGATATTGTATTGACTTTTGCTTCCAACATTATTAGTTTGGATAAATATTTTTTACTTATAACTATTGTATGTGTGGTTTGCATAATCTACCAGACAAAGTGTTGGATTTATGTCCTAAAACTCGCAGTTTGTAAAATAATAAACAGTTTCTATAATCAATAAACTTATTATTAATTTTATAAATTGTATACATGGAAGTCTAAATCTAATAAACTAAGACCCATGATTAATACATGAGTACTTGAACTTTATGTGGAGACATAAGAATGGATGAGGTTCGAGTAAATAGTCAAAATGATCTATAGTATATGAATAAAGTTGGGTACATTATTCTAGTAACACTATTGGATGCGGCTTAATCTGTAGTTGTTACAAATAGTTGTGAAGTGCTACATATGATGTGATCCTAATTCGTACATGTTATGACATGAGGAGTGAGGGCATCCTATGAAATGAGTTTGCATAAGATCGAACCAAGAAATAAGTCACTCTTACTTTATAACACTGTTTATTGTATAAGACTGACTATTTCACTTAGATGACCTAGGTAACTCGATCTTAATCCTGAGCTAACTATGAACTTCTATTTATTCAGGATCATCCTTAGATTTGCATAGGTGAAGGTTGGCTCAACAGCACCGGCTTAATAAGCCTCCTATTTTAGGGGTAAGACCTAATAGATAGCTGGGGACATAGGGTGCAAGACAAAGTTCATGCCTACCAGATTTAGGGATAGGAGAAAGATTGTTCTCTCAAGTACTGAATCCAGGTCTTGAACAAGGGGCCCCACTCTCTCACTGGATTAAGAGAGTTTTGTTTAGTGATTGGATAACAAACCAGTTGTCCATTAGAGGATCAGTGGGAACTTGAGAAATAAGACGTAATCTTGGGGGTAAAACAAATATTTGACCCACCGTTATTATGAACAACCTGTGAAGGGTCGACTTGCTAATTATGGTTAAATCATGTGGACATAATATATCTACAGTGAGGGGAGTGCAACTATGGGCTTTAGTGTAGTGACCCATTAGTTAATGAATGAGGGTTAATTTGGTCTAATGAGTTTAGCCAATTAATCTCGGATCGTTGGAGCCCATGATCCATAGGTCCGCGAGGTCCCCCTACTAGCTCGTAAATGGATTAGCTCTAAAGTAGTGTGATAAGTTAATTTGAAATATTCAAATTAGAACTAAAGGAATTAGTAATTATATGAGATATAATTACTTGTTTAATTTGAGAATTAAATTGAATAGGAGAATTTATATTTAAATATGATTTAAATATATAAAGATGGATGTGCGTAAAAATTAATTTACGAAATTAATTTATAAAATTAATAAAATTTTTAGTTTTAAAATCAAAATTGATTTTGAAGGAAATTGAAAAATTGGCATAATGTACAAAATGGAAAAACAAAATTTTCCATTATCCATCTTCTACTTGCTCACATAAGATCCATCACCATTGCCTTTGATTACTCCAAGCATGAGCTGCAACTCATGCAATTCTCTTCCTTGCATGATGGTCTGCAATATATTGAAGAGATTGGAGTGAATTTAGAGCATGCAATCAAGAGAATCTTAGTTGAAAATTCGTGGTGAAGAAAGTGTTCTTCAATAAGATTGCTGTTGTGAGCAATTCTCTATAATCCCTTGATTCAAGCTTGTTTTGAGTCCCACAACTCAATCTAGAGCACCAAGAGAATAGTGGGAAAGATCTTAAGGTGGTCTGCAATGAGATTCGGAGAAGATTGCAGCTGGAGATCGAGCTTTGAAGAAGTTCTACAAAATTATGTCATTAAACTCACTTATTTCTGCAAAAGCATGCTTTATATTTTGTCAAAATTAATGAATTAGAGTGCTTAAATGATCCTTGTTGCTTCCACTGTTGCTGATACATTCCTACAATAAGTATCAGAGCATCATATAAGCATTCTATTCGGTTTAATTTTGGTGTGGTGGTGTTTTATATGAGATATATGAAACCAGTGCACTGATATGGTTTTTTGAGTTTTGGCATTTAATTTCTCTTTGATTTCTCATTTAAATTTGTAATTGGCTCTTGTTTGATGAGCTTATATGTGTTCTTAAGAGTTTGTAATTTATTTGGAGTCATTAAAGTTGAAATTAAGTTGTAATTGAAGAAACAAGTGAAGATGGCCGAGTTGCTGTACCATTTTTTTCAACTTCTGCTCAAAACTGTTGTTGAAGTTCAGTTGCTAAACGATCGTTTAGTTCCAGCCATTACACGATGTGAAGAAAAGCTAGACGATCGTATAGCAATGGGTGCTGGTCATTGTTTTGTTGGACGTTGAACGATCATGTACTTGTGGGAGCTAAATGATACATTGAAATGCTATACGATAGCACTACACGACCGTTTAGATTTTATGTGGGATCTAAATGATGCATTGAAGGTGCTATACAATGGCACTACACGATCGTGTAGCTACGACGTGCGTTAATCGATGCGATGAAGTCTATGCGATAGCTCTAAGCAATTGTCTAGATGTAGCGCTAAGCGATACGTTGAAGATTCTATTCGATGGAACTAAACGATCGTGTAGCTACGACGCTAAACGACGCTATGATGTTCTATGCGATGGAACTAAGCTATTATTTAGCTACGACGGACACTAAACGATGACATGAAGCGCTAGGCAATGGTGCTAAGCAATCGTGTAATTCTACCTGAGAGCTAAATGATTGCACTATGCGATAGACAGATGACACTAAACGATCGTGTACCTCTTCTCATCACAAGGAGATGGTGTTAGACGATTGCCTTCAGTGCTACATGATCGGCCTTAGCGAGGCTTTGAGGTTGGACTGAGAGCAGTCGATTCGACCGATTTTCTCGAGGTCTAATTTGGTTCAGCCTTAAATGGTTTTTGGTTGGTCCGGTTCAGACTTATTTAGTCCAGTTCAAGATGCTTGGGTTTGGTTTGGAGCGGTTTGAGCGGTTTAAAGATGGTTTTGAAGTTGTTTATAATAGTTAGGCTTCTATTTGCTTGTTTATGCCAAAACTAAAACCATATTAGTCTGTGTTTAATTATTTATGCATTTGATGTATGTTATAATTAAATAAATCTTGTATAAGCATACAGTTTGCCATTTAGATTTAAAATCCCACCATAGGAAGTATGTTACATGCATTGAAAGTATGTTAGAATTTGTTATAATATATAGTATGCATGTTAGGGTTTCTGGTATTTAATACAATTGTTATTTTAAATATTGAATGCCTTTATATATGTTATGGATGTTTAGTATGTCTAAAGTTTTATAAGTTGTTATAAAATTAGGTTAGACGTTTCAATCCATAAAGAACAGCAGCATGTTCACATAGGTTGACCACATGTTTTAAATAGTTAAAACTTATAAAACTCAAGTTACAAACTCAACTGGTATATAATCCTGTCTAAGGCTACGGGTACTTAATTTGACGTACGGAACACCTTCTATCTGGGGATTATGGTCGAATTATTGAGCATTGGTAACTGGTTTTATGAGCATGTATGAGTGATGTGAGGTAATAAAATGGTTTATCACCAAGACATCGTAGGTTAAAATCCAATTATAAGTGTTATACTTGGATAAACCACATAGACTTAGAGTTGTTTTATTAGCCAGAAAGAACCTAAGTATAAATCTACCCAATAGAACACTTCAGTGGCAGTTTAATAACTTCTATATTTAGAGTTATTAGAATACTTCAATGGGAGATTAATAACATATACAATTTGTTATTTTTAGCTCTCACGATTGTAAGAGTTCATAGTTGAGATTTAAGTGATACTTCGTGTCATCTTGGGAGTGACCTCTATACGAAAAGTATTTTTTTAGCTTAAATCTAGATTGCGGTGAATAAAAGGAAGTTGTTCAAACATAAATCAATTTATTCGATATATAGATTTCAACTGCACATCTCCACATAGTTTACACCGTGAGATTCATATGATGCTTCGTGTCACCCTAGGAGTGACCTCCATACGGAAAGTGTTTGTATGAGTCAATAACAAGGTAAATGGAGGAAGTTGTTTATAGTAAGTGGGTGAAGGATATGTGTCAGTATATCCTGCGGTCTCTTCCATTAGTTTGAACCGTGATATTCCTATGTTGCGCCTACTGGTTTGTTAGTGGTTTAACAATGCTATCCCCTTGGAGGGTTGTAACATAGGATTCAAAACAACCCAGGCTTCAGTAAAATGAATAGGGTCTTATTCCGTCTTGGATATTGTCTTCTATTTCGAAGACATATTCATACCGTCCTATAAGATCTGAAAATGGCGGGTCACACTTACAAGAATTACTAATTGTTACTAAAAATCTTGACCAAAAACAATAACTAAACGACTATAGGAATAAGCGTTATTCCAGAGACAATAGGAATAAGAGTTACTCAAGAGATAGTGTTTGGTCAAAATTGTTTGCTTAGTGAAGGAGTATCTGACTACCCCTCGATAGCACATATTCTGACTCACTAAAGTATCGTTGCAAATAAATAATGGTTATAAGTACATCATTATTTTTTTTACTAAAGCTTGATTTTGGATTTAGTTACAATTTGCTAATTAGAATTTGTTTGAATTTTATCAACATGTCGAATTCTTCTAGAATACTCACTTCCGAATTAAATAATAGTAAAATCAAATCAACAAACAAATTACTAGTGGTTGATTACAACAAAAGAGTTTTTACAGAGGATTGTTCTCTATTTTCCAACTCATCTAAAATTTTGAATTATATAGATGAGAGTGCAGAATTCGAACAACAAGATAAATATGATTTACTTGTTATCGAAGCAAATTTAGTGGAAAAAATAAAATCTGGATAATTGATTCAGGTGCCACTAATCATGTTTGTACTATCTCATAAGAAACAAGTTTCTGGAGACAGTTGACAGAAGGTGAAACAATCTTTAAGGTAGGGACCAAGAGGTTGTTTCAGCTAAAGCAGTGGGAGATATGAAGTTATTTATAGGAGATAAGTACATTCATTTGAAAAATGTATATATTCCTTCTATGAAAAGGAATCTAATATCTATCTCTTGTTTGCTAGAACAAAATTATAAAGTTTATTTTGAAAATGAAGAAGTGTTCATCAATACAGGAAGTAAACAGATTTACTCTGCAAAATTAGAAAATAACTTGTATATGTTAAAACTAGCTGAGGTTAAAGCCGTATTGAACATAGAGATGTTTAAAACTTCTACAACTCATAAGAAAAGGAAGATTTCTCCAAATGCCTATCTTTGGCACTTGAGACTGGGTCACATAAATCTCAACAGGATTAAGAGATTGGGTAAGAGCGGTCATCTAAATAAGTTGGAAGATAGCTCATTATCACCATGTGAGTCCTGTCTTGAGGGTAAAATGACAAAAAGATCTTTTTCTGGAAAAGGTTTAAGAGCCAAAGAACCCATAAAGCTGATTTACTCAGACTTTTGTGGGTCTCTAAAAGTTAGAGCGAGAGGAGGGTATGAATATTTCATTAGTTTTATAGATGATTATTCCAGGTATGGGCATATTTACCTATTGCATCAAAAGTCTGAAACTTTCAAAAAGTTCAAAGAGTATGAGGCTGAGGTTGAAAACCAATTAGGTAAAAAGATTAAAACGCTTCGATCAGATCGAGGTGGTGAGTATATGGACTTAGAATTCTAGAACTATTTGATAGAACATGAAATTCAATCTCAACTCACAGCCCCTGGCACACCTAAGTAAAATGCTGTAGCAGAAAGGAGAAACATAACCTTGTTGGACATAGTTCGTTCCATGATTAGTTACGCTCAGTTACCTAATTCCTTTTGGGGACATGCACTTGAAACTGCAATATAGATTTTGAACATAGTTCCCTCGAAAAGTGTTTCTGAAATGCCTTACAAGCTTTGACAAGGACGTAAAGGAAATTTATGTTACTTCAGGATTTGGGGTTGTCCAGCACATGTATTGGTGCAAAATCCTAAAAATTTGGAACATTGTACAAAAGTATGCCTATTTGTAGGCTACTCGAAAGAAACAAAATGTGGTTTCTTTTACGATCCTCAGGAAGATAAGGTATTTGTATTGACAAATGAAACCTTCTTGGAGGAAGACTATGTGAAGAATCATCAACCTCGCAGTAAGCTAGTAATAGAAGAATTGTCCAGAGAAACGACAAATGTATCAACAAGAGTTGTTGATAGAACAGGTCCTTCAACAAGAGTTGTTGATAGAGCAGGTCCATCAATAAGAGTTATTGATGAAACTGGGACTTCACATTCTTCTCAAGAATTGAGAATGCCTCGTCGTAGTGGTGGGTTATGCAATAGCCTGACCGGTACATGGGTTTAACTGAAACTCAAGTCATCATACCAGATGATGGTTTAGAGGATCCATTATCTTTTAACCAAGCAATGAATGATGTGGATAAAGACCAATGGATTAAAGCCATGGAACTTGAAATGGAATCTATGTATTTTAATTCTATTTGGGATCTTGTAGATCAACTTGAAAGGGTAAAATCCATCGGTTGCAAATGGATCTACAAGAGGAAATAAGACCAAGCTGGTAAGGTACAAACCTACAAAACTAGACTTCTAGCAAAAAGATTTACCCAAAGAGAGGGGATAGATTATGAAGAAACTTTCTCTCCGGTTGCCATGATAAAGGCAATTAGAATACTCTTGTCCATAGCTTCATTTTATGATTATGAAATATGGAAGATGGATGTCAAGACAGCTTTTTTGAATGGCTATCTTGAAGAGAGTATCTATATGTCTCAACTAGAAGGGTTTATACAGCAAGATCAAGAGCAAAAGGTTTGCAAACTTAATCAATCCATTTATGGATTGAAACAAGCTTCTAGATCCTTGAATATGAGTTTTGACACTGCGACCAAATCTTATGACTTCGAATAAAATGTCAATGAACCTTATGTATACAAGAAAATCGTTAACAAAACTGTCGTTTTTCTGGTGTTGTATGTTGATGATATTCTACTCATTGGGAATGGAAATTAATGCAGTCAAATCACCACTTGCAAGCATGGGCTTCTGACTGGCAGCGTCTGAACGTTTCAAAAGTGGCAGGCGGCTATCCCAAGGTATGGAAATTAATGCAGTCAAATCACCAAATTGCTGAAAGATTGCTTATTAAAGGGGAAGCCACCTGTAGAATCAAGGGAGATAGTTAGTTGGCCATTTTTGCACCTACAATATTTAGAATTTTTCGTAGTTAGAAGCTCTCTGCCATTGCAAGCAAGAAATAAAGGGTTAGAGCACCATTTCACCGTTGACCAAGAGGTGTTGGCTAGAGAACAACTCGAGAGAATTATCTTCCTTAACTCCTCCACCAAGTTGGTCGTAGGAAGCATCAAAACAAGCCAATGAGGACAAGAGATTGAACTTTGCAGCTTGAATTCTTCCTTTATACATTGCATTTTCATACCATTCCAATTAGGATTGTTTGTATCAACATTTACTATCTTTAATTCAGTCATACTTTTGAGCATTCATTATTTCCCCATCTGTTTTCTCTCAAATATGTCCGTGTTAGTGAATTTTCTGACTTAATGAAAGCATGAAATATGTTGCTTAAGTCTTCATGATCAGTTGATTAAAGTGATTAAGTAGTTAAGTCACTCAAGAGAGCAATTTAACTATCGAACGCATTAAATCAGGGTGTAAGGGAATTTTAAAAAGATTTGCTCATGTCTTTTATCTATTCTTTGTAATCAACGCATGCACCCTAGAGATAGGATTATGTGTGGCACCACATTGAGAGATGTTAAACTTAGGATGAACTCAAGAACATAATCTCCAACGTATAGGACATACATTTAGATTGTAAACAAGCATCTATATCATTTTCATCTCATCTTCATTGAGCTCACATAGGCTTGCTAAACTTGCTAGGAAATAAACACATACCACTTACACTTAGAACCATTCATCCATAAATCCCCTTCCCCCTCTGAACTTTTACTTCTTCTTGTATGCATGCCATTATTTAAGTGTAAATAACCATCACATCTCAGTTAATTAGGAAATTTCCGCATTAGATTAAAACACAGACCCTGCATTATACATTATAATGTCCCTGCGTTCGACCATGGACTTACTAGGAAGCTTAAGTTAGATTTATACTTGGGTCTGACTTGAGAGAACTTGTATGCATTCACAAGGTGTGCACGCATCCACTACCCACACATCGTCTGATTTTCTTACCAAGAAAGAAATCACTCCATGATTCATCTCCATTCGTCATATTCATATTGGGATTGATGTTCTAAATCTTTCTTGTATTTTCGTAATTTGTAAACTATATCAAAAAATTGTTATTAATAAAATAATCAATATTTTATGAGCATACACTCAATCCAATAAACTAAAATCCTAGGTTATTTTATGTAATTTAAACATGTATGTAGAGACATAGGGGCATATCATATTTAAATGATAACCTAAACATTCTGTAGTAGATGGATAAGGTAAGGTACCTTATCCTGGTGACATTATGAATACGACCCGCTTTGTAGATGTTACAAGTGTTGTAAAGTGCTACATATGATCTGATCTTGATTATTCATGTGGAGATATGTGAGCGGGGTATCATATACAAAGAGTTTGTATAAGATCAGACCACGAAATGACTAGTCTCATTATATAATGTCATTAATAGTAGAGACTTTTGACATAACCTGAATCCTGAGTGAGTTGTGAACTTCTATCTATGAAGGCAATCCTTTGATTTACATGGGTGAGAGTGGCTAGGTTGTCGACTCAATATGCCTACCATTTGGGGATTCATCTAATTAGGGAGCTGGAACACAACTACACAAGATAGAATTCGCTCCTTCCTTGATGTCAGGGTAAGTGATAAATTGCTCCCCTAAGAGCTGATTTTGGGGCTTGAACATGTGACCACACCCTCTCTTGGCCCAAGAAGGATCTTGTGATAGTTAAACTATGACTTATTGTTCATTAGAGGGATCAGTGGTACTTAAGGAGTTAAATGTAACTACAAGGGAAAAATGGTAATTTTAGCCAACTATACTTACGAGCAATTTGTGAAGGGTCATGCACTGTTGACTGGTTATATCCAATGGACAGAAAAATATATCTATAGTGCGAAGAGTGCAGTTGTCGGTCTTTAGTGGAGTGACCGATAGTTAATGGATGTGGAATAGTTTAATTAATTATCCAAGTACCATTGAAGCTTCAATCTATAGGTCTATAAGGTCTCATCTTTAACTCAACAGGAATTATTGAGAATTAATTTTGAATTAATTTAAATTATTCAAATTAATGGAGGGAATTAGTTATATATATGATATAATTAATTAAATTAATTATATGTGATATAATTAATATAATATATTTGATACATTATAATATAAAGTTTATTTTGAGAGGAATTAAATATTTGAATATGATTCAAATATTAACAATATGGATGAGATTCATATAATTAAATTTTAGTATAAATGTGACTTATATCAAATACCATGCATTGTTGAGAGAAATTAAAATTATTGGTTATATTGTATTTGATACAATATAAAACTATAGATTATGTATGATATTTGATATAACATATATATATATATATATAAAATAAAGTAATTATTATATAATTATATATTTTTTAATTAATTAAATTAATTTTTTTAATTTAATAAAGGAGGGAGTTATAACCTCTCCCTTTGTTTTTCTCTTTACACAGAATATGAGAAGGGATTGTTCAGTTTTTTTAAGTTAATCTTCTTCTCGAAAAAGAGAATAGTTCTCTGTATTTGTTCCTTTCATCCTAAGAACATAGAGAAGAGAAAAAGAGTATTTTCTTCTTCCTCCTCTCAAATCATTTCCTCTTCCACAAATATTTCAGTGCCCAAACCTCTTGAAATTCTCAACCCTATAGAGAATACAAGAGGCTCTCTTTTAGTAGTGTCCTCGTTAGAGATTATTTAGTTTATGATTGATCATGACTGGAAATAAGAAATTGGCGAAGACTGTGAATCCTTCAAGGGTAAGATTCTTTTCTAACCCTAATCCTATTTTCTTCTTCTTCCTTCTTGAATTAAGCATGTTGTAAATTAAATTTATTTTAATGCACAATATTTTTCTTGTTCCATAAAATTGGGATTCTAAGAAAAAAAAAATAAAAATTGGGACAATCCCTTTCCGCTGTGAACTTCATCGGTTCTTTCAATTGGTATTAGAGCCAGTTTGCATTCCAATTTCCTTTTATTTTCCAAAATTATATTTACATAATGGTAAATTTATATTCTGTATAATTTGTTCATGTGATGAATACTGTGATAAATGTTTACAATTATTGGATGTTTTCAGGATTGATTTTTTTAGTTTTTATCGTTTTTCATTTACAATTTGGTTTGTAAGGGCCCGTGTTTAGGCATAAATTTTGCGATAGAGTCTATATTATTATAGTGTTGAGTCATTTGTGATGTTCCCGGTGAATTTCTAAAGAAATCGGACCTAAATCAGAGTAGAAACAAAAGGATTCAAATTTGTACAGTAGGCAACTATACAGTAGAGTTGCGACGTTATGCCCTAGCGTCCGACGCTCTGATGTGGCAGATGGAGTTTTTTTTCGTAGCGTCGCGACGATGGGGCACAACGCCGTGATGCTCCGTGACGGAGAAGAAGCGCGGTTCAACGTCTGGTTCACACACAGTTCGTGGAGTGATGTTCCAATTTGATTTGTGGGTTCTCCGATTTGGTTGGTTTGGGTTTTTATAGGCTAGGGTTGGCAAAATTCCCTGCGGGGCCATGTCCTGATTGGACGAGGAATCCTCGGTTTGACTGAGGATGGGTTCAAATTGGGGACCCGTTTAGGGTCCCGAACTTGAGATGGGCGGGGATGGGGAGGGTATTCACGCCCCGTCCCCGTCTTCGACCCTGCCCCGATTAGGTTTTTTAAATAAACAAACAAATAAATAAATTATATATATATATATTAGATATTTAACATTTTACATTTAGCCTATTTTTAATTTAGCCCAATCTAAGTTCAGCTAAAGTGTCCAAGCCCAAACCAAATAGAATTCTAGGGAAAAAAATTTCAAAAAATCCCCATGGAAAACAAAAAAAACGATGGGGACCCGTTTCCCCAATGGGGAATCCCTGCCCCTGTCCCTCCTTCAAATGACAGGGACGGGGGTGGGGATGGAGGTAAAATCCCCCAACGGGATGGGGACGGGGACGAGGAACCCTCCCTCGCCTCGACCTTGTTGCCAACCTTATTCTGCGCCGGTTCGTGGTTGGTTTGAGTTGTTTCCAGTTCGGTATGAGCAGTTCAAAGACCGATTCACTTATTTCTAACCGGTTTGACTATTAATTTATAATAGTTAGTTTATATCTTGTTAATTAAATTAATATAAGTGTTATATTAATTTATTTAATTGGTTTTAAGTCCAATCCCGAACCAATAATTGTGAAATTATGCATTTGATTAATGATTTATTTTTATATTTATATATGTCATAATGTATGCCACATAGTATAAATCCCCCAATAGGTTATGCATTATTCATGCATCATTTATATTCTAAGTATTATAATATATATAGTTGCATGATTTTATTTTTGTAGCATGCTCATGCATCATATAATACAAATGTTATACTATATGCTTGCATGCATTAATAACATAGTATAACATAGTCATGCATCTTTTATATTATAAGAGTTATAATATATACTTGAATGTATGGATGCAATGTATGTTATTAATTATTTCATTACTTTAATATATAAGTGTTATGTATGTTTAGTAATGAAATGAGAATTGCATGATGCATGAAATTACTTTAGATAATCTTATAATTGTTATAATTTTATTGAGTATGTCTGATGCAATGTATGGTTTTAATTTATTTTATAATTGTTATAATTAAATGAAATTATAAATTAAAATCAATAATTCAGAATTACATGCAAACATAGGTAAATTCATTTTTTAAATAGTTTTTAAAATATGATTCACATAGTCCTAAGATCACAAATTTCTAATGAGATTAGAAATTAGTTTAATCTTTTTAATCAATTTAATAGGATTAAATTGGTTTTAATAAAATTAAATTTGTAACAAACATATCTATAAGGGACATTTTGTCTAAGGCTAGTTCTGTCTAAACTAGGGTATTTAAGCTAACGGAAATGGAACACCCCTACCTGGGAACTGACCTAGAGAAGTGAATTAAATAGATTTGTTACAAGCATGAAATTGTTAATTAAAGTTTGTTAAACTGTTTAACAAACATCAATCAAAATTGTTTAACTATCCAAAGTAAGTGTTATTGTTGGACAAACTTAAACAACGACTTAATGAAAGCCGTATTTTTCCTAAGTTAATTAAACTTTTTTTTTAAATACTCAATGGGAGGAAAATGATGTATGCGATACATCAATTTTTCACTTACATTTCTTCCTTAATATTCATACTGTGAGACTCATGTTTGGCCTCAGATGGTGTTTGCATGGGTCAATATCAAGGTGAATGGAGAGAGTATTTATAGTAAGTGGGAGAGGGATGTATGTCAATGTGTCCCATGATCTCCTTCATTAGTTTGCACCGTGAGATCTTATTGCACGACCTCGAGGCACCCTAGGAGCGTCCCCCTTTGGATGGTTTGTGCAATAGGTCAATATCAAGGCAAACTCCATAAATGGATAGGATCACTTTAGTTTTTTCCCTGATCGGTTGTTTGATTGGGGTAGAATTCTAGGGTCTAAAATAAAGGGCACACTTACGAGAAATTGTTAAGCTAGTGAGTGACCAAATCAATAATGACTAATTATTATAGGAGTAGGAGTTATTTTGATGTAATAATTAATTGAGAATGTCTTAGTTCAGTGAAGAGACAACTGACTACTCTTTGGTGGCTTTTGCCCTAAATCACTGAAGCATTATTATAAAAATTAGATGTTAAATGGGATTTATGTAGTTTTTGCTAAAATTGATTGGATGTTTTAGAGTTATGTTAAAATCTAATGGAGGATCAATTTGTTTCTTTTAAGCAAAAATGTCAAATTGTATTTTTTCGTTATTTTCCTTTTGTAATTTGACTAGTTTTAATTATACGATTAGGAAAGATTCAATTAAAAAAAATTTCGTGGTTAACGACTTCAACATCATCTTTGAATACGGATTGTCTTCAAGTCCCAACCCCTGATGAAACATGAAATATTCGTGATGCATACAAAATGTGGATGAAGGCTAATAATAAGGTCCAAGTTTACATTTTGGCAAGCATACCTGATGCCTTAGACAAAAGATTTGAAAATATGGCCATTGCACATTAGATCATGCAATCAATGCAAGAATTGTTTGAGCAAAAGTTCTCAGAATTCAAGCAAAATAGGGTTGATGATGATGAAACCTCCTTAAATAAACCCTAGTCCATATTGAATATCAAGGTACAAATAGAAAAAACCAAATGTCACTAAGTCCAGTGAAGTTAATAAACGAGGATTGTTCTTTGAGATGAAACTTGGAACTTATGATATGGATTATGGAGCTGATCTCATTACTCTCTAGAAAAAGAAGAACCCCAAAGAAAATAACTCTGATTTATTTGTCTTAAAGACATGCTTAGTGGAAAATGATGATTCTACCTAGATAGTTGATTTAGGAGCTATGAATCACATATGTTCTTCCTATCAGGGATTTAATTCTTGGAGACAATTAGTAGTTGGATAAATGACTCTCAAAGTCAATACTGGTGAGGTTGTTTCAGCTGTTGCTGTAGGCAGGCTTAACTTATTTTTGGACAAGAAACGATATATGTTATTGAATGACATATATGTAGTTCCTCATATCAAGAGGAACTTAATTTCTATTTTTTATTTGATTGAACAAAAGTATTCCCCATCCTTCTCTGAAAATAAAGTGTTTATTTTTAAGAATGGAATGAAACTAGCCTTTGGTTCAATGGAAAGTAAATTAAATGTAGTAAGGCCGTTAGTTACAAAAACAGTGCTAAATACTGAAATGTTCAAAACGACAACAACTGTTAAAAGACTAAGAGTTTCTCCAAAAGAAAATGTCCATATTTGGCACCTCGTATTAATCTCAATATGATTGAGAGATTGGTAACATGACCTGAATCCTGAGTGAGTTGTGAACTCTTGCCTATAAAGTGAAGAAACTCTTATTCAAGAGTACCTACGAGCGGAAGCGGATCTTTCCAATTCATTGTGATAGAATTACCACATATACATTCAAAACATACTAATATGCATTCATAATGCTAAAAAGATCAAGAGATCATACCTCGAACAATCACCACTCGGACAGAAGGAAATGAAGATGGCACCACCACTCAGAGCCCTTAGTTTTCTTGGAGTGAGAATCCAACGAGGAAGAGAGACTGTACACAACGATCAAGCAAGTGAGAGATGAGGTCGTTTATCGCATAGACAAGATACTTGATCGTTTAGATGAAGTATACGATCGCGTAGGAAAAAGTAAGCGATCGTCTAAACGATCGTATAGGAAAGGGTAAGCGATTGTGTAGGAAAAGGGCGAGCGATCATCTAAATGATCGCGTAGGAAAAACTAAGCGATCGTCTATATGATCGTTTAGTAAATATCTGAAGCTAAACGATCGCTTAGGAAAAGGTAAACGATCGTTTAGTTAATAGCGTGCGAAGGTGTAATTGGTAAGCGATCGCTTAGCAATATCGTATATGTAGCGATCGTGCAGGCACTGATTTTCTAGACGATGACACTCTTTTTAACACAATGTCCGCACCTTCATGCTTAATACGCTGTCAGTTATTTATGCATCTTAAAGTGATCTTTCGATACACTCATTTGTTATTTAGAACAGAAGAAACGCCATCCCATTTCCTTTATAACCGTCCAATGAATGTGATCTCATCATATTCATAACATATAAATTAATATCATATATAAATTATAATATTTTCCTCTATTAGATATAAATCATATTTATATCCAATTTCCTCCAAATTAATATATCTCATACATAAAGTTAATTATATCATATTTAATTAAGTCGTTCAATTATATCATATATAATCGAACTCCTCTTGTCAATTTGAACATTTCAAGTTGACCCAAGAACTGACTTTCAACTTGCATCCAAGCTACCAAAAGGACCTTATGGAACTATGGGTCGAAGCTCCAACGATACGTGAATAGCTGACTAAACTCTTTAGTCACGATATCCATCATTCGTTAACTGCCAGACATTCCACTAAAGATCGACAGTTGAACTCTTCTTACCATAGATATATTTCTATGTCCATTGGATATAACCATCATCAGTACGATGACCTTTCACAGATGCTCGTAATTACAGCAGGTTAATTTACTGTTTTGCCCCTGTAATTACATCTTCCTCCTTAAGTACCACTGATCCCTCTAGTGAACAATACAACATAGTCTTACTACGTGTGAACACCTCTCGGGCCATGAGAAGGTGCATGGCGCCACATTGTTCAAGCTCCGGAATCAACCCTTAAGAGAGAAATCTATCTACTTACCCCTACTTTGGGGAAGGAGTGAACTCCATCTTGTGAAGCTAAGTTCCTAGCTCCCAAATCAGATGTATCCCCAAAATGGTAGGTTTGAGTCGGTGCTCTAGTCACTCGCACCCATGCAAATAAAAGGACAACCCTCAATGGTAGGAGTTCCCAACTCACTCAGGATTGAGGTCATGTTACCTATGGTCATCCTAGTGAAGTGAAGTCACAGTCATGAACGGAGTTATATGATAAGAAATTAACATTTCGAGGTCAAGTCTTATACAAACTCTTTGTATAGGACGCCTCCACTCGCATCTCTACCACATGGCTGATCAGGATCAGACCATCTGTGACAAGTCACAATATTTGTAACAATTCCACAAAGTGGCCCGCGTCCATAGTGTTACTAGGATTAGGTTTTCCTTCTATATCTATATACTACAAACTATTTTTGTTGTCACTTAAGACATGATCCATTTGTATGTCACTACATATATGCTTAAGTTACATAAAGACAACCAGGGATATTAAGTTTATTAGTTTGTGATAAAATAAACAATATCTAAATGTGCAAAGTCAAGTAGTGAAGTAAATATCATTTATATTATACATCACAAATATTTGTACAAAGTTGTTTACAATCTACAGGACACGAGACTTTAGAGCACAAACCTCAACAATCTCCCACTTGTCCTAAAGCGAAGTGAGGAGTATAAGTAAACAGGTACAAAACAATAGACTAGGGCATAAAAACCCAGTGCAACAAAATCTCCCACTTGCCCTAGTCTAGCCGCGGGCGGTCCCGTAGACCCATACTCTGAAAGTGACCCTCAAACACTGTAGCCGTGAGAGCCTTCATAAACGGATCAACAACGTTTTGCTCCAAGGTGATCTTCGTGACAATTACGTCTCCTCGATGCACTATCTCGCGGATCTGATGATACTTCTGCTCTATGTGTTTGCCGCGCTTATGACTCCTGGGCTTCTTGGAGTTCGCCACAGCACCACTATTGTCACAATAAAGGGTGATGGGCCTAGACATATCTGGAACAACTTCCAGCTCTATTAAGAACTTTCTGAGCCAGACGACCTCTTTAGCAGCTTCACAAGCCGCTACTACTTGGCCTTCATCGTGGGGTCCCCGATGCACCCCTGCTTAGTGCTCCGCCACACTACAGCTCCTCCATTAAGAGTAAATAATGACCTTGAAGTAGACTTTTGAGAGTCTTTATTAGTCTGAAAATCAGAATCCGTGTATCCAGTAAGGATTAAATCCCGAGACCCATACATGAGTATGTAGTCCCTCGTTCTCTAAAGATACTTGAGGATGTTCTTAACTACGGTCCAGTGACCCTGACCTGGGTTAGATTGATATATACTGATTATTCCCACAGCATAGCAAATGTCTGGCCTAGTGCAGAGCATTGCATACATTAAACTACCAACGGCATATGCATATGAGACCCGTCTCATGTCCTCAACCTCTTGAGGCATCTTAAGACACATGTCCTTAGACAAAGTGACTCCATGCTTGAATGGTAATAGACCCTTTTTGGAGTTCTGCATTGAGTACTTGAGCAAGATTTTGTCAATATACGATGCCTAAGACAGCGCTAGCACTTTGTTCTTACGATCCCGAAAGATCTGTATACCTAGAACAAAATGAGCCTCTCCTAAATATTTCATTTGGAATTGGGCCGATAGCCAGTTCTTAACTGCAGTTAGTAGACCTACATCATTCCCAATGAGTAGTATATCATCTGCATACAATACTAAGAAAGCTACTGAACTGTTGACTATTTTTTTGTAAACATAAGGTTCATCGACCTTTTGGTCAAAGCCACACGACTGGATCGCAACATCAAACCGTATATTCCAAGATCGAGATGTCTGCTTCAGCCCATAAATGGACTGATTCAGTTTGCAAACTTTTTGCTCTTGACCTTGGGCAATGAATACTTTGGGTTGTACCATGTAAATGGTCTCATCAAGATTGCCATTTAGAAAAGCCGTTTTGATGTCCATTTGCCAAATCTCATAATTATAATAAGCTGCAATGGACAGGAGGATGCAGATCGACTTTAACATGGCAACAGGTGAAAAAGTCTCCATATAGTCGACTACATCCACTTGGGTATAACTCTTGCCACAAGTTGAGTCTTAAAGGTTTGCACCTTCCCATCAGTACCCTGTTTGCACTTGTAGATCCATTTACAACCTATAGATCTTATCCCATCAGGCCGATCTACAAGATCCCATATCGAGTTGAATTACATCGACTCCATCTCGAGATTCATGGCTTTGATCCATTCATCCTGGTCAATATCCTCCATTGCCTTTTAGGACAACGGATCCTCAAAGTCGCCATCTGTCACCATAGCTAGGATTTCTGTGAAATCCAGATAGCGATCAGGCGGGTTCGTAACCCTTCTATTGTGTCGAGGTTCGCTTAAACTCTTGAGGTGGAACCGACCTACCAGATGAACTATAATCAACAATTCTGGTTGATGAAGCAGGGTCTTCAACAACTCTTGCTAAAGTTTCAGTAGTTTCTTTGGAAAGCTCACTTAACACGACTTTACTACATGGACTGTGCTCCCTGATATGATCCTCCTCCAGGAAAGTAGCGTTTGTGGAAATAAACACTTTGTTTTCGGACAGATCATAAAAGTAACCTCCTCGTGTACCTTTGAGGTAGCCTACAAAGAGGCACAACCTCGATCGTGATTCCAACTTCTTGGGATTTACCTCAAGCACATGTGCTGGGCAACCCCATATTCGGAAGTGACATAAACGAGCTTTACGCCCGTTCCACAACTCTAGAGGTGTTCTTGCAACACTCTTAGAAGGAACACAGTTGAGAATATATACTACAGTCTCCACTATGAAACCCCAAAATGAGTCCGGTAAGGAAGCGTAACTCATCATTGAACGAACCATGTCCAACAAGGTTTTGTTTCTCCTCTCTTCTACACCATTTTGCTGAGGTGTACCTGGTGCTGAGAGTTAGAAAACGATTCCATGTTCTAATAAATAGTCCTGGAACTCATAATCCAAAAACTCTCCACCTCGATCTGATCAAAATATTTTTATTCGTCTATCAAAAGCATTCTCACCTTCGGCCTTAAATAATTTGAATTTTTCAAAAGATTAGACTTTCATTGCATCAGATAGACATACCCATATCTCGAGTAATCATCAATAAAACTGATAAAGTACTCATAGCCTCCTCGAGCTCGCACATTCATAGGACCACAAAGGTTAAATTCAAGAGGTTCTTTGGCTCGATAACCTTTTCCAATAAAAGGTCGTTTAGCCATTTGACCTTCAAGGCAAGATTTGCATACTGGTAAAGAATTTTCCTCTAACTCGCTTAGAAGGCCATTCTTCACCAATCTCTCAATCCTACTGAGACTGATGTGCCCTAATCGAAGGTGTCAAAG
Source organism: Benincasa hispida (assembly GCF_027475165.1). NCBI lineage: Eukaryota > Viridiplantae > Streptophyta > Magnoliopsida > Cucurbitales > Cucurbitaceae > Benincasa > Benincasa hispida. The sequence continues at coordinate 5,469,011 of NC_143481.1, forward strand.
TAGGACATTTTATTTTGGAGAAACTCATTGGCGTTTAGATTGAGTTACAATAGATTTAAATATCTCTATGTTATGGAGGGAACTTAAGGCTAAAGATCTTAGCACATACAAGTTATTTTCTAGTTTAGCTGTAGAAAATTCAACACCATCCTTACAAATAAACGCTTTATTCAATTTAAAAGAAATAGTGTAATTGTATTGTAACAGATACTTTACAGACTATTCAAGAACTACAAAGACATTTTTTAATATAAGACACCTATTATGTAAAGTAAACTAGATGTCTCCCACTGCCACATCTGAGATGACGTGCTCGGTGCCTACTCGCAACGTCATCTCACCAGCCTCTAACTATCGCCAGGATCTAATCTCCTGAAAAGAAAAACATACATGATTAGTGGCACCCGAATCTACTATCCAAGCAGAATCATCATTCACCATTAAACAAGTTTCTAATACAAGCAAATCATATTTACCTTTGTTTGCTTTGGCTTTAGCCTTGACAACCTTATTTTCCTTCAGATAACGAGGACAATTCCTTTTCCAGTGTCTGTTCTGGTTACAGTGGACACATTTTTCTATTTCAACCGACGATGGACGCTTCTTCTGGGCGACAGGTGGTAGGTTAGCATGCGCATTCCCTTTCCCTTTACCACCCTTCTTCTTCTTCCCCTTTCCAGAGTTAGAAGTTGAAGGTACATACTTTGTTCCTGAGGTCGAACCTCGATAGAACTTTTTAGAGGACAAGACAACATTTGCCTCACCTTCCTTTTTCTCCTTACTTTTCATCAAGGATTGGTAAGTCTGCAACTCGTTAAGGAGAGTGGTAAAAGAGTAGTCCACTTTGTTAAGAATCGTATTGCTAACAAAGTGGAGGAAACTCTTCGATAATGAATGTAGGATAATGCTAACCTGACCACCCTCATCGATTTTAGACCCATTCATCTCCACCACATTAAAGTGGACCATCATATTCAGCACGTGTTCACGAATAGAGGTGCCTTCCTCCATTTTGGAGCTGAAGATGTGTTTCAGAGCCTCATGCTTGAGCTGTCCAGATGACTGTTCGAACATTCCCCGCAGAGACTCCATGATCTCACGAGTTGAGACCATAGACTCGTGTTTCTAGGCCAACACGTCACTAAGACTGGCCATAATATAGGCTCGGGTCTTCTCGTTTACTCGTGTCCAATGCTCGTACGTCGCTTGAACATTTCGAGTAGCATTCTGAGGTGGAATAGGAGGACATTCCTCTGTAAGGACAAACTTTAGATCCTCGATCATGAGTATCGTCGTGAGCATATGTTTCCAACTTGAATAGTTTTGGCCATTCAATTTTTTGGTGCTAAGTAAATTGATAGTGGCTGATGCCATTAAAAACCGTTGCTGAAAAAAAACGAATAACCTTTTACAAGACTTTGCAAAAACCAAAATTTTTAATTAACCAATTAATTTTAGCAAAACAGATTCCAAGTACCCTAAGTGAAAAGACTTCTATTTTGCAATGATGTCCTAGCGAGGTAGGACAAACGTCACCGATGGGGTGATCAGATGTGTTTTCACTGGGATGAGACATTCTCAACCATTAGGCAGAACTAGCTCTTGGAACTAAACCTAATAGCCACCATTTTTTCGGTCCAGAATAGTTAACCCTTAACAATCCTGCGTAAGTGTAACCCCTCGTTTTTGGCCCCAGAGTTTCGCCCTAATGCATTCACTATAGGGAAAAAGAAAACAGATTAGGATAAGAGATTAAGTAACCTTATTCTCTTACAGAAGATCAAATAAAAAAAACGTGCAAAACAACCATCCTATAGGGGGACACACCCAGGGTGTCACGAAGCTATGCGGAGAAACTTTATTCAATCCAACGAGGGAGACTGAGGGATATGCTGTCACACTTCTCGCTTCCACTTACTATGAACACTCTCCCCATCCACCTTGATATTGACCTACCCAAACACCACCCGTTAGGGGGACACGCCAAAGGTGCCTCGAGGCTGATGCGATATTTTATGAAGTGGAAATATGGATGATATGCGTTGATGGAATTGTGTTGTGTACTCAAGTTTCCCCAGCGGAATTCAAGTATTAATTTCTCTGAGTTTTCTAGTAAGTCTAGGGTCGAACACAGGGACTTGTGAAAATAGATTGTGTTGGTAATTTTGATGAAAACTTTCCGGTAACTAGGTAAAAAAATAAAGTGTTTGGTTTGTTGTTTGCGTTGATGAAAAGAAATAAATAAATGCGGTGGATTTGAGAAATGACAGTTGTGTTGATAGATGCAATGAGTATGCGATGAACGGGTTGAGAAGATCTTTAACTAGCGTTACTCGGGAATGCGTCAGACTATGCGATCATGTTACTACCATGCACAGCAAGTCATTTTCCAATGTAAATGTGATGCTCCTAAATCTAGGACGCATGTGTTGAATGCAAAATGTCCATAGTGCTCATCCCTAAGTCTCTACTCTTATCCTATACGATGATGCAAAATGCATGAAAGCAAGGTGACCGCATACAATCATATCCTATCTCTAGGATGCATGCAATGCATTGATAACAAATA